>NC_084569.2:587500-632500 GCF_033978685.3 Nerophis lumbriciformis
GGAATCCTTGTTTTCAGTGGCAGGATCATTGACACAGATGGTGAAGTTTCAGTGCTCAGTAGAGATGGAACACTTTTGAGGGGTTTAAGCACCTAGAGGACCTCATCTGCCACTCTCACATCATCATCAGACAGGGTGACATTTGTCTTCAGGGTGTTGTGGGTCAATGCAGAGTAGCTGCCTGCTGCTCCAACATATCATAAGTGGAGTTCCACCTCGTTGGGACATCATGTATGAGCAGGCAGCTTTAGCATTTCTTGCTTTGTCTTAAGCACATGAGCAGCTGTTGTGCTTGGGTGGAAGTAAGAAACCTTCCTGATCCTCCCAAAGAGGCGCTCCATCCTATTGACTGAGATTCCCTTCTGTGATGCCAAATTCACTACATGTGCAAAGCACTTATCTGTGGTCCCAGTCCTGCCTCATTCTCTGTAATTATTTGATTTTTGGCATTATCACGTGTGACTGCAGTCAGTCATTCCTCCAAGCAGTGGAGGAATGGAAGATAAAGATATCCCATGGGATATCTTTATCTTCCATTCCTCCACTGCTTGTGTCAGCACCTGCGCAAGGTGACTCTCGTAGAGGGGGCGTGTCTTCTCATCTCCCAGTCTGCTGTGATGAAGTGAGCGCTTATAGTTCCGCTGGACGTCCACCCGTCTGTCATGAGCGCAACAGCTGATGCTCGGGATAGTTCATCCACAACTTTTTTCTTCTCCTGCTCATAAAGATCTGGCACAATCTTATTGCTGAAGTGGGTGCGCGACGGGATGTCGTAACGTGGTTCAAGCACGTTCAGCATGTGTTTAAACCCCTCGTTTTGCACAACCGAATCTGCACTTATAAACACACCGATTCAATGGCGCGGGGCGTTCAAGCTCCTCCGTTATTGCGCTCGCCATGACCACGCTGTGTGTGGACTGAACGTGCCAACAACTTTTTTTTTTGTTTCATATATCAAACCGCGGATCAAACCTCCCCTCCCCGCCCCCCCCCGCCCCCCACACACACACATAGACCGCGCCTCTTTTCTTCTCTCCGGCTTGTGACAGAGGAAGATTCAGAAGAACGTCACCGCAGCGCTTCTGTTTCTAGCCGATTCTACATCAAAAGTAACGTAAAATAACGCAGTAACGCATCATGTAGTAACGGTAACTAAATTACTGAATAAAAAAAAAAATAACGCGTTAGATTACTAGTTACCGCCGAAACTAACGGCGTTACAGTAACGCGTTACTTTGTAACGCGTTAGTCCCAACACTGTATATAAAGAAGAAATACTTGAATTTCAATACATTCTAGCTGTAAATATACTCCTCCACCCAAGTCAAGCATTTAAAATGCATTTGTTAAATAATGTTACCTTAGTGACTTACATTTACTGCCAGCATGTTGTTGTTCTTCTTCTTCCTTCTTTCATTTCTTTTAATCTAATGGTGCCTTTCTTCTGCTTCTTCTCTCCTTTATAGTCCCAGCACATGAAGTTGCCAGATGGGAAATGACACATTATCGCAACAGACGCTTATTTTGCCATGTTTTGAGGGATATTATCGTACATACCAAATTAAACCTTGCGCCAGACCACCTGTTACAGTAAAAACTTTACCACAGAATACTTTTAATGCAGGTTTATCTCTTAATAAACCCATAATGTCGGCAAAAGAAGCTCCCCACCTTTCTGTAAAGAGTCACGTGAGTTTGTGTTTGCTAATATCATGTTTGTGTTTGCTAATATCATGTTTGTGTTTGCTAATAGCCATGTGTCGAACACTTACAATTATTGTACCTTTTTGGTTTTATTTTAACGATTGTTTCAATGAGGGTCTGAAATAGTCATAAAATTACACAGATTATCGTACGTCTGGCAACGCAGATATGGCCAATACCAGGAAGTGTCGGTATAGCTGCATGATACTTTGCTATTTCTATTCTCTATATTTATATATTTATATTCTCTATATTTATATATTTATATTCTCTATATTTATATATTTCTATTTTCTATACTTATATATTTCTACTCTCTATATTGATATATTTATATTCTCTATATTTATATTCTCTATATTTATATATTTATATTCTCTATATTTATATGTTCTATATTTATATTCTCTGTATTTATATATTTATATGTTCTATATTTCTATTCTCTATATTTATATATTTATATTCTCTATATTTATATATTTATATTCTCTATATTTATATATTTCTATTTTCTATACTTATATATTTCTATTCTCTCTATTTATATATTTCTATTTTCTATATTTATATATTCATATTCTCTCTATTTATATATTTATATTTTCTATACTTATATATTTCTACTCTCTATATTGATATATTTATATTCTCTATATTTATATTCTCTATATTTATATGTTCTATATTTATATTCTCTGTATTTATATATTTATATGTTCTATATTTCTATTCTCTATATTTATATATTGTTACATTGTTTACAGGGACGGGGGCAAACGCCAATGATGTAAATAGGAAACAATAATATTTTTTTCTTTTAGTTATTTTGCACCATTGACTATATTTTGCAAATAAAGTATAACATATTGTAAAAATGCGTTGATGACACACATTTTTTGTTTGCCTGAAATACTTGTGGTATCAGCAATACTGTCCCTGTAGCAAATTGTTATCAAATCGATATCACACACACAGGTTTTGTCCTTTTAAGTATCGGTACATTTATTTGCTTCAATCTGCTGACAAAATGTCTCCTGTATTGTGCACAAAAATACTGCTCTTATGACACGTCCATCCATCCATCCATTTGCTACCGCTTGTCCTTATGACAGGTCTTACACAGTAAAAGGTAAAGCATGGTTGTGGTTGCCAACTCCTTTTTACTGTCAGAATCACATGAACAAAAACAAAAACAAAGAAAGAGATAATTAAGGGCGTAGCTGAAGTTTTTCTTGGCAAACACTGAAGGACGATATGAAACGAAAGTCAAAGTAAAAATCTCCTCTCTTGGTTTCAGTCTTTAGAATACTAACTGCTACTAAGAAGCCTTTTCTCAACTGCCTATAAAAAGCAAGAAGAAGCGTCCGTCTACCAGGTCTGGATCAGCGTACGTTAGCATTTGCACTTTAGCTTTGGAGCTTCATGATTATGTCTACAGGTAAATGATTATATCTACAAGTAATATTGGCACTGTAGCTTCATGATTATGTCTACAAGTAACATTTGCACTGTAGCTTCATGATTATGTCTACAGGTAAATGATTATATCTACAAGTAATATTGGCACTGTAGCTTCATGATTATGTCTACAGGTAAATGATTATATCTACAAGTAATATTGGCACTGTAGCTTCATGATTATGTCTACAGTAACATTTGCACTGTAGCTTCATGATTATGTCTACAGGTAAATGATTATATCTACAAGTAATATTGGCACTGTAGCTTCATGATTATATCTGCAAGTAAATGATTATATCTACAAGTAATATTGGCACTGTAGCTTCATGATTATGTCTACAAGTAAATGATTATATCTACAAGTAATATTGGCACTGTAGCTTCATGATTATGTCTACAAGTAAATGATTATATCTACAAGTAATATTGGCACTGTAGCTTCATGATTATGTCTACAGGTAAATGATTATATCTACAAGTAATATTGGCACTGTAGCTTCATGATTATGTCTACAAGTAACATTTGCACTGTAGCTTCATGATTATGTCTACAGGTAAATGATTATATCTACAAGTAATATTGGCACTGTAGCTTCATGATTATGTCTACAAGTAACATTTGCACTGTAGCTTCATGATTATGTCTACAGGTAAATGATTATATCTACAAGTAATATTGGCACTGTAGCTTCATGATTATGTCTACAGTAACATTTGCACTGTAGCTTCATGATTATATCTGCAAGTAAATGATTATATCTACAAGTAATATTGGCACTGTAGCTTCATGATTATGTCTACAAGTAAATGATTATATCTACAAGTAATATTGGCACTGTAGCTTCATGATTATGTCTACAAGTAAATGATTATATCTACAAGTAATATTGGCACTGTAGCTTCATGATTATGTCTACAAGTAAATGATTATATCTACAAGTAATATTGGCACTGTAGCTTCATGATTATATCTGCAAGTAACATTTGCACTGTAGCTTCTAGTGATGGGTTGATGAGGCGTCATGAAGCGTTTCGACACATTGCAAAACTGTATTGATACTGTGTCGATACTGTGTCACTAAATACTGACATCTGCTGGACATTAAAAATCCCTACAGGCAACCTATGGACCGACTCAACTGACACTGATTGTATGCCCTAGTACAGTGGTTCTCAAATGGGGGTACGTGTACCCCTGGGGGTACTTGAAGGTATGCCAAGGGGTACGTGAGATTTTTTTTTAAATATTCTAAAAATAGCAACAATCCAAAACTCCTTTATAAATATATTTATTGAATAATACTTCAACAAAATATGAATGTAAGTTCATAAACTCCGTGAAGCACAAGCTCAGGTTTGTCACTAAAATGTCTGTCAAAAAGAAGTGTGAAAAGAAATGCAACAATGCAATATTCAGTGTTGACAGCTAGATTTTTTGTGGACATGTTCCATAAATATTGATGTTAAAGATTTTTTTTTTTGTGAAGAAATGTTTAGAATTAAGTTCATGAATCCAGATGGATCTCTAATACAATCCCCAAAGAGGGCACTTTAAGTTGATGCTTACTTCTATGTGTAGAAATATTTATTTATAATTGAATCACTTGTTTATTTTTCAACAAGTTTTTATCTATTTGTATATCTTTTTTTCCCAAATAGTTCAAGAAAGACCACTACAAATGAGCAATATTTTGCACTGTGATACAATATAATAAATCAGAAACTGATGACATAGTGCTGTATTTTACTTCTTTTTTTTCAACCAAAAATGCTTTGCTCTGATTAGGGGGTACTTGAATTAAAAAAAAATTCACAGGGGGTACATTGCTGAAAAAAGGTTGAGAACCACTGACCTAGTATATACAATAATATAAACCAAGTCATTGTATTTCATTTAGGATTATTTCATAACTTCATTTAAATAAAAATATATTTTTTGTCTTTTTTTTAGATACAGTCAATAAATAATGTGAACATGTATCATAACATGGAAATTTAAGAGAACGTGTTGTGAATGAGGTTGCTTGTGGACCTGGAAAATATTATTTATCTATTTTTACACATTTTTATTTTTAAAAAAAAACCGGTTTTTCCAACGTATTCAATTTTAGACGCTTTCTCTTCTTAGTTATTATTTCTCCGGCTGTAGAAAAGAGCCGCTCACAGGGCACAGAGGAGGCGACACAGTTCGCGTATCGGTCACGTGACCAAAACAGCTCATGATCGGTCACGTGACTTTCTAAAAGCGGTACGCGCACCGACACAGGGTTTCGCTCTATGAGCTCGACGCATGCGCCGATGCATCGGTGTTGCCGGACCCATCACTAGTAGCTTCATGATTATGTCTACAGGTAAAATGCATGATTATGTGAACAGGTAACATTTGCACTGTAGCTTCATGATTATATCTACAGGTAAAATGCATGATTATGTCTACAGGTAACATTTGCACTGTAGCTTCATGATTATATCTACAGGTAAAATGCATGATTATGTCTACAGGAAACATTTGCACTGTAGCTTCATGATTATATCTACAGGTAAAATGCATGATTATGTCTGCAGGTCAAATGATTTAAACAATGCCGTGCCTCCGTACAAAGTTGTCTTGAATATGTCCTTAAACAGGTCTCCAGACCTTAGTTAGTGAAAGCTAACAGCCAGGTCATCAGCCTTTCGCAGGTTGTAGGTGTTTGACATGTCAAATAGCTCGTGGAAAGGACTTAAAAGCATGACCGCGTGGACCTTTTTAAAAGTGCCCGTGTCGTTCTCTGCGTTTGTCCCGCAGGCTTCCTCCTCACAGTCCGAAATGTCTGAGCTTGTGGAAGATTTAGTGTCGCCCTCCTCTTTAAACGCCGACACCCAGGAAGACTGCAGTAACCCTCCGGGCGGCGAGGACTACCTCTTTGTGGAGGCCCGGCACCCCAACACCGTCCTGCAGGGCCTCAACACCCTGCGGCTCTTCAACTCCTTCTGTGACGTCACTCTGTGCTGTGGCGGACAGGAGTTCCCCTGTCACCGCATCGTGTTGGCTTCCTTCAGCTCTTACTTCCAGGTACGTGCCGCACTTCCTTCAACGTCCACAGTTAACAGCCGCTGACGTTGACCTTTGCAGACCATGTTCACCACCGACCTGAAGGAGTCCAAGCAGGAGCGTGTGGCCATCAATGGAGTGGAGCCACAGATGATAGGCATGCTGGTGAGGTACGCCTATACGTCAGCGGTCTACATTTCCAAAGCAAATGTCCAGGTAGGTTTCCATCTTTTCTTTCTTTTCCACATTGCTCAGTTTTGGTGCTAGGAATTTTCAGAATGGGGTACCGGGGAGCCCATCAAGTCAGAAAAATGGGGTCCCACTTTTTTGTAAGCGTTTTGAAAACAAATGATAAATGTAGGGGTGTAACGCTTCGTGTATTTGTATTGAACCGTTTGGGTACGGGGGTTCCGGTTCGGTTCGGAGGTGTACCGAACGAGTCTCCACACGGACATATTAAGTAGCGTAACGCACGTTGTGTAAACAATGCACACCTAAGCACAACACACGGCATGCTAGCAGCTAACGGGCTAGGATAGACTGACCATACGTCCTCTTTTCACTGGACATGTCCTCTTTTGCGGAGCTGTCAGGGCGGAGTTTCTTAAATGCCTCAAATGTCCGGCATTTTGAGTTAGGGTTGCGTGTATTTTCAATGTACGTTCAGGGTTAAGAAGGGGTTAAAAACAAAACAAACAGCAGCATTGGTGAGGGAGGGGCAGAGACAGAGAGAGAGAGAGAGAGTTATGATAAACGTGCATGCGTCGCCAGGCTCTGCTTTTTATCCATAGATTTATCACATTTAATGTTTTATTATCTATAGCAGGGGTGTCAAAAGTGTGCCCCGGAGGCCATTTGCAGCCCACAGCTAATGTTTTAAAGGCCCACGGCACATTCTAAAAATACTATTAAAATAAACACAAACATAACAAAAGTGAAATAAAAAAGCTTAAAGGTTAAATGTAATTTAGAAAAAGTTGCAATGTTGACTAATAAAACAAAGCTGTTTTTTTTTTTTTTTTCAAACTGTCATTGCTCAAAACATAATATTGAATCAAAATCAATGTTATTATGAATTATTGACCTATCCAAGGTTCCCATTACTTCACATCAAATATTACACTAAGAAAAATATTTTTGGTGGAAGATTTTGCACATTTGGTAAATAAATAACCCAAAAATGTATATTTTGTTGTTTTCTTACTGTACCGAAAATGAACCGAACCGTGACCTCTAAACCGAGGTACGTACCGAACCCAAATGTTTGTGTACCGTTCCACCCCTATGTTTACTGCCAAGAGTGCAAACAAGGGCGTTGTCTCCATGCAAGGGCGTGCATGACAAGTGAAAACATTAAATAAAATGTGCAAAAGACTGAACATAAATGCAGTGTGCAATCTTCTGATTGACTGTGCAAAAAAGGGTGATTGTTATCTCCCAAGTTTTTGTAAAAGTGCATACAACTTGAGTTCATGAGGAACCTTTACATTGCAATCCTCTAGTAACATACACCACCTTCTTACTTCCTTTTCTTCTTTCCTGAATTGAATAGTGTTCCTCACTAGGAGGGGTATCATTTACCGTATATTACCAAATAAACGCCCTTGTGCAAATAACCGCCCATGTCCTAATAGCCGCCCGGGGTCTGACCCCATTTTGTGAATTAACCGCCTCTTCCTAATAACCGCCCATGCCCAAATAGCCGCCCATGGGCTGTTATTTGCATAATTTAGATTAGAATCATATTGATTTCATTAAGCCCAATTTATAAGATAAAAGGAAAAGCAAAGGTGCAGTAATTCTGGTCGTTACGGTAACAGCAGACTTTACGTGGGGATTCTGGGTACCGTATTTTTCGGAGTATAAGTCGCACCGGAGTATAAGTCGCACCTGCCGAAAATGCATAATAAAGAAGGAAAAAAACACATGTAAGTCGCACTGGAGTATAAGTCGCATTTTGGGGGGAAATGTATTTGATAAAAGCCAACAGCAAGAATAGACATTTGAAAGGCAATTTAAAATAAATGAAGAATAGTGAACAACAGGCTGAATAAGTGTACGTTATATGAGGCATAAATAAGCAACTGGTATGTTAACGTAACATATTATGGTAAGAGTCATTCAAATAACTATAACATATAGAACATGCTATACGTTTACCAAACAATCTGTTTAATCGCTAAATCCCATGAAATCTTAAACGTCTAATCTCTTACGTGAATGAGATAAATAATATTATTTGATATTTTACGGTAATGTGTTCATCATTTCACACATAAGTCGCTCCTGAGTATAAGTCGCACCCCCGGCCAAACTATGAAAAAAACTGCGACTTATAGTCCGAAAAATACGGTAATCAACATATTGCAATGGGTGACCGCATATAGCGTAACACACACTCAACGACAACAACAAACCCACGAGGAAAAGTTTCAGCATGGCAAGCAACAGTAGCAGTGAGTTGAATGAACAGGATACCGGTGCACCACAACTGATGGACGGGAATACTTTAAGGGGGAAGAAGAACAGTAAGTCAGTCTACCCCAGGGCAGCTGTGGCTATGAAAGTAGCTTACCACCACCAGGTGTGAATGATTGATGGGTTCTACATGTAAAGCGACTTTGGGTACTTAGAAAAGCGCTATATAAATCCCAGTTATTATTATTATTATTATTAAGTTTGACTTAAAGTTCAAGCTAGCGGTTGTGAAGTATGCGGAGCAGAATTCTGGTTTGGCAGCGGCCAGGCAGTTTAACATTGACCCGAAACGTGTACGAGAATGGAAACAAAAAAAGGGAGAACTACTATCTCATTCGGCAATCGATGGAAAACGGGCTCGCTTATCTGGTGAAGGTAGGAAGAAAGTGAGTGACGAGCTTGATGCTAATTTGTGTCAGTGGATACATCACGTATGCTGCTTTATTTAAAACTTGGAGTAGTGTAGCCTTTATTTTATTTAAGTGACAGTATTATTGTTCTGTTTTGATGGTGGGTTTTATACTTGGGTACTTGGTACCATCATTTTATTTTTCCCGGTAGGCTGCTTTATTTAAAAAGTGTATTTATTTTTAGTATTTGTATTCTATTTGACAATTGTTGCACTACTGCCATGTTGAGGCCTTGTTGATCTCTTGTCTTTTGATAGCCTACCTCATGTTGATCTTTTGTTTTTTTGTTTATATGTTTACAATAGCTTTTACATTTAAAGTTTTTTGTCCGAAAAAAAAATACTGGACAGTAACCATTGTAACCAAATAATGGCCTGGTGCAGGCTGGTGCAAAAATAAATAAAAGCCTTGTGCAAATAGCTGCCTGGGGTCTGACCCCATTTTGTGAAATAAACGCCCGGGCTACTATTTGGTAATATACGGTACATTATAACTTATCATTGTATCAAATCAGTACTTGAATTTTTTTATTTTATTTTTTATAGAATTTTGTGACATTCATTTCATTCATTTACCGTATTTTCCGCACTATAAGGCGCACCGGATTATTAGCCGCACCTTCAATGAATGGCATATTTCATAACTTTGTCCACCAATAAGCCGCCCCGGACTATAAGCCGCGCCTACGCTGCGCTAAAGGGAATGTCAAAAAAACAGTCAGATAGGTCAGTCAAACTTTAATAATATATTAAAAACCAGCGTTCTAACAACTCTGTTCACTCCCAAAATGTACGCAAATGTGCAATCACAAACATAGTAAAATTCAAAATAGTGCAGAGCAATAGCAACATAATGTTGCTCGAACGTTAATGTCACAACACACAAAATAAACATAGCGCTCACTTTCTGAAGTTATTCTTCATTCGTAAATCCTTCGTCTTCGGTGTCCGAAGTGAAAAGTTGGGCAAATGTGAGATCCAAAATGGACGGTTCCGTCTCGTCGAAGTCATCGGAGTCAGTGTCACTGTTGTCCAGCAGTTCTGTGAATCCTGCCTTCCGGAAAGCTCGGACCACAGTTGTGACCGAAATATCTGCCCAGGCATTTACGATCCACTGGCAGATGTTGGCGTCGTCTGGCGCTGCCTCCCTGTCTTAGTGAATGTGTGTTCGCCTTCTGTCATCCATTGTTCCCACGCAGTTAGCAGTCTAGCTTCGAATGCCCTGTTGACACCAATATCTAGCGGCTGGAGGTCTTTTGTCAATCCACCCGGAATGACGGCGAGTATTGAATTAAGCGCGTAAGCGTGTCTCTTAATGTGATGTTATGAGCTAGCAAATATAACAACTACACTACCCAGCATGCAACGATAGTGACGAGCATGCGCGGTAGCCCTGAGAAGCGTTGTTGTATGCTGGGAGTTAGAATGTGGTTATGAGCACGCTGTGAGTAAACGTTGAGAACTCAGTTAACACGCCTCGTCTGCATTATTTATAATTAGACAGACAACACACTTAATAGGAGCCATTTTGGGGTCTTTACATAAACACACAAATGGAAATGAAACGTCACATATCCCAGCATGCACCGCGCGCTTCTTCTTCTTCCGGGGGCGGGTGGTTGCTTACAGTACAAGAAGAAGCGCTTCCTGTTCTATGGGGGCGGGTGCTTACCTTGGCGGTTGCTTGCGTAGAAGAAGAAGCGCTTCCTGCTCTACCGGGAAAAAAGATGGCGGCTGTTTACCGAAGTTGCGAGAACGAAACTTTATGAAAATGAATCTTAATATTTATCCATATATAAAGCGCACCGGGTTAAAAGCCGCACTGTCAGCTTTTGAGTAAATTTGTGGTTTTTAGGTGCGGCTAATGGTGCGGAAAATACGGTATGTATTTATTTATTTCATTCAAGTTGAGTTGAACATTCTAGTGATTACAATTATTCAATCATTCCAATTAAAATGAAAACAATTAAAGTAATACACTCAAAAATAGGGAATACAATCTACAACAAATTCTCATAATTATTTCAGAAAGACAGAACATAAGAGGAAAAAAACGACTCGCCGCCGTACTCTTAATTCCGGGGTTTTGTGAACGCAGCCTCACTCGCTGTATCCGTTATTGGTGCACATTGAGGAGGTTCTGTCACTGTGTTGTGGCTACTGGCGAATTATTAAATGTTCAGCTCAACAAAGTTTTTAAAATGCGCCTCAGCCTCTTGAAGCTACAATCGGCACGCTAAATTTCTTACATGACATTATTTGCACAATATCCTCGCCAGGCACTTGTTGCAGGTGGCTGATAATGCCCCCCCCACGATATACTCACTGCCACTCCAGACAGCAGTGAGAGAGGTGACGATTGATTGGACATAGGGCTGGGCGATATGGCCTTTTATTAATATGTGGATATGTTTAGTCCATGTGACGATACACCATATATATGTGGATATGTTTAGTCCATGTGACGATACACCATATATATGTGGATATGTTTAGTCCATGTCACCATACACCATATATATGTGGATATGTTTAGTCCATGTCACCATACACCATATATATGTGGATATGTTTAGTCCATGTCACCATACACCATATATATGTGGATATGTTTAGTCCATGTCACCATACACCATATATATGTGGATATGTTTAGTCCATGTCACCATACACCATATATATGTGGATATTTTGCCTTAGCCTTGAATGAACACTTGATGCATATAATCACAGCAGTATGATGATTCTATGTGTCTACATTAAAACATTCTTCTTCATTAATATATGCTACTTTTAAACTTTCATGCAGAGAGGGAAATCACAAGTAAAAGTGTATTTATTAAACAGTTATTAAGCAGTGGCACAAACATTCATGTCATTTCCAAACAGAAAGTGCAAGATTGTCAGAGACATTTTAAGACAAGCTATTAGTGCACTTTTGTGCATGATGTCACTAAGATGACATATCAAAACAACACTCAATTAAAGTGCACTTTTTGTACAGAACGCCACTACAATAGTTTAAAACAAATAAAGTGCACTTTTGTGCATGATGTCACACAAGATATTTCAATAAGTGTCAAATAAAAATGAGCTGCATAATAGGAAATCAAATAGTGTATGTCCTTCACTATGTGGTAGGTTCCTGCGGACGTTATCTCCTTCTGTTGTTGACTATTTGTTTCATACGGTGTTGATGTGGAAATGGTTGCTTAGGCATTCTGTGGGTGTTGCACAGAACGGAGATGTTGACATGCGGAGTTTCAAGCACTCTTCATTCTCTAGCGGGTGACTTTTCAAATGATCCTACAAATTAGCAGTGGTGCTAAGTTGCTAACGCTTATGCCGCATACTTGTTCCACATCTTCGCGCTTGAAGCCAAACCACCGCCAGACGATGGACCCCCTGCTGTTTTTCTTGGGAATTAATTATTCCTTCATTTGTTACCAGATTGGCACCTTCTTTCTCTCGTATTACCACTCGCACCTCTTCGCTAGCATCACAGCTAACGTTACCCATGTCGCACCTCTCTGCTCGGCGAGGGTGTATGACGTTGCACGCGCGACTTTATGGGACGTATGTAAGAAGGTGCGCTTGTTTTATGTCTCTGTGAGAAGGAGAGACATAAAGCAACTGCGTGAGAACGTATACTCCAATATCACCATATAGTCATTTTCTATATCGCACAGAGACAAACCCGCGATATATCCAGTATATTCCATATATCGCCCAGCTCTAATTGGACCAGTCAGTGGCTTGTCTAGCAAAGCTCCTCGGCCCTGTGGACCGTTGAGAGTTCAAACAGGTCCACAAGTTGTAGCCCCCCACACCTAATCATTTTTAATGAAGATGACCAGTTGATGTCGCGAGAGCGAGGCAGAGACACAGGGATAGAAAACAATGGAGACTCAGCAAAAAAAAATGAAGAGTTAAAAAAGAAAGGTTTGGTAACACAAGACTTTTAAGTGACGAAGAGATTTGACAGCAGCTTCAGAGCAGCAGGTGGCCAGGTGGTGTCAGGTCACCCTGGATTTCCACTGCATGTGTCGTGCCTGCATAATGGTGCAGACACAGCGGCAGACTCTTTCTGTTTCATTTCAACTCAACATGTCGATTTCCACCACCGCAGAGCCCCTTGTGCACGGCGCTTCTATGTTGAAGCCAAACCCCTTCCTGTGCTTTATGTACACAGAGCTTCTATCTGCCAGGCAGTGCAAAATAGCACATCAACTGAAATACATCTGCTTGTGTGGGACAGGAAGTCATGCACAACCCACATATACGGTCTTCTCCAAGGTTTCTCATACTCATTCACATCGACGTCCCACTTGGGTGAGTTTTTCCTTGCCCTTATGTGGGCTCTGTACCGAGGATGTCGTTGTGGCTTGTGCAGCCCTTTGAGACACTTGTGATTTAGGGCTATATAAATAAACATTGATTGATTGATGATTGAATACAACAAACCTGCACGCCCACTTGAAACACAACCCCCTGACAGTCACCCTCACTGAGGCATCGCGAAATGGTGTGCATCCCACAGAAAGTGTGGTATAAATGTATACATACACAAGTAGGCTAATAAAAGATTATCTTACGATACCACAGGTTTTGACATTTTTTCACAGGACTGCATGGGTGCGGTATGACTTCAGCTTGGTAAAGATTTGCTTCCTGACATTTATGTCTTGTTTTCTACATTTGTGTGTGTATCAGGCGACGACCTGTTCCAGATTCGGGGTCAAAATGGTTTAGTGTATAACAGCATGGATCCTCTCACAAGAGTTTCTGGAACACAGGAAGTGTCCGCCACAGCAGATCATACCCTTGAAACCTTCTATCCCGTGTCGCCTACGGTGGACTTGCAGAAAGTGCATGTGTACAAGGAAGACGTGAACTGCACAGGTAAGAAATAATAATAATAATAATAATAGATATATATAGTGCTTTTTTTGAGAATTTTTGTTTCATCTGACATCACATGGACAAATATAAGACCTTCTGGAGGAAAGTTCTGTGGTCAGATGAAACAAAAATGGAGCTGTTTGGCCACAATACCCAGCAATATGTTTGGAGGAGAAAAGGTGAGGCCTTTCAAGGTCAAGGTTCAACTTTATTGTCCCCGCGGGGAAATTTGCCTTGGGCACAGTGCATCATTGCTTTCTTAACATACCCAAAACCAACAGAACAAAAACACAAGCACAGACACAACCACAACCATACAACTAACATTTAAACATCACAACATGGAGCTTGATAGACATAGGTGGCACTTTGATGTAGGCATAAAATCTACAGTATGGAGATAAAGATAAAGTACCAATGTGCATTGCACTAGAGCTCATGGATAAAGTGCTGTGTGCTAAAGTGCTTAGTTCTAAAGTGCTATGTGCTAAAGTGCTATGTGCTAAAAAAGTGCTAACCTATGTATTAAAATTCTATTGCACATTGTTGGTCAGCTTAATGGAGGCTGGGACAAATGATAATTTAAGGCGGTTAAATTTGCATAGTGGGACCCGGAGTCTTCTCCCTGATGGCAGGGTTCCATATTCAGGAAAGAGTGGGTGTTGTGAGTTGGAAATAATTTTCTTAGCTTTTTTCCTAACTGCCTGCTCATAGATGCTCTGTATAGGCTCATATTCTTTCCTCCCTACGATTTTCATTGCCGTTTTATGCATGCCGGTCAGTTTGCTTTTTAGCTTAACGGTTAGGTTGCCAAACCATGAGGTGATCCCGTATCTAATGATGCTCTCTACAACGGCACGGTAGAAAATCATCATGATGTGGCTGCTTACGCCGTACAATCTTAATCTTCGCAAAAAATATAGCCTCTATTGCAGTCTATTGCACAGTTTGTCAATATGTGTCTTCCAGCAGAGAAGATTATCAATATGAACCCCTAAATATTTATATGAGGATACCTGGGTGATTTCCTGATTTTGATGACCACTGGCTCATGGTCAGTCACTTTCCTCTGATCCAAAACCATTTCCTGTGTCTTGGTCACATTTAAAATAAGATGGTTGGTATCACACCACCTAATAAATAGGTCTATCTCGTCTTGGTACACAGAGGGGTCCGTATCCTTGTGTAGAAGGCTTAGGAGCACGGTATCGTCCGCAAATTTCACCATATAATTGTTAAGGTGCACGGTCCTACAATCATTGGTGTACCAATGATTAATCCCAGGATCACCATGCCTACCGTCAAGCATGGTGGTGGTAGTATAATGCTCTGGGCCTGTTTTGCTGCCAATGGAACTGCTGCTTTAAATGGGACAATGAAAAAGGAGGATTACTTCCAAATTGTTCAGGACAAGCTAAAATCATCAGCCCGGAGGTTGGGTCTTGGGCGCAGTTGGGTGTTCCGACAGGACAATGACCCCAAACACACCTCAAAAGTGGTAAAGGAATGGCTAAATCAGGCTAGAATGAAGGTTTTAGAATGGCCTTCCCAAAGTCCTGACGTGTGGACAATGCTGAAGAATCAAGTCCATGTTGGAAAACCAACAAATTTAGCTCAACTGCACCAATTTTGTGGTCAAAAATTCAAGCAGAAGCTTGTGGATGGCTACCAAAAGTGCCTTATTGCAGGTAAACTTGCCAAGGGACATGTAAGCAAATATTAACATTGCTGTATGTGTACTTTTGACCCTCACATTTTCAGTAGAGTCATAATAAATTCATAAAAGAAGCAAACTTCATGAATGTTTTTTGTGAGCAACAAGTATGTGCTCCAATCACTACATCACAAACAAATAAGAGATGATTGTAACGTCAAGACAGCCATGACATGATGTTCTTTACAAGTGTACGTACACTTTCGACCACTACTGTATATACACAAAGCTCAACATTTATAGACAAGCTCCATATATACAGAAGATGAAGAAATATTACCTTTTAATATAACAAAGGCATTCGAATCACACTAAGCTAGCAGCTAAAGCTAACATTGTAAGCTAACAGCTACACCATTATACTACTAAACACAAGCTAGACCTATTGTCCTCAATTTAGCAATCTTTACACGGGTATCACAAAATAAAGTCGGATATTACCTAAAGACACACAGCCTCCAAGGCCAAAAGGCATGAGACGGCATCTAGCAACAAATCTCTGCGCCGCTGACTTGTTTCCATTCAAGATGGTCCCCTGCTGCTCTCCCAGTAGACCGGACTTGTACATGAAGTCGGGACCCGGGGTGACCACTCCTTTTGCATTAGTCGGTGACGTCTCTGCGCCCCGACTTGTCTACATGCAAGATGATCCCCTGCTGACCCCACTATGAACTGGACTTTCACATTATTAACTGTATCCACTCGGCATCCACCCAGGTGGGGGTCCCCACATCTGCGGTCCCTTCCAAGGTTTCTCGTCGTTCCCAGTTGGTTGAGTTTTTTTCTTGCCCTGATGTGGGATGTGAGCCCAGGATGTTGTTGTGGCCTGTGCAGCCCTTTAAGACACTTGTGATTGAGGGCTGTATAAGTCAAGTTTGATTGATTGATTGATTCAGTAAGTGAAACAAACAGCGTCATGAGCTCAACTTTAAGGAATGACTGTGACCACAGGACCAAATATCACTCCACCCAAACCAAGTCACCACAAAGTCTGCTTTTCTGTGATCATGGACCCTCCTGGGCAAAAGCTGACCAATCACAGCTCTGCAGTTTTTTTGGAAATTGTTGCGTTTTGGACCAGTTGTTCCTCCCAGGGAATTCAAGTCGCTCCCAAGCTCTTTACGACACTTAAAGCTGAGTTGAAAAACCACCAGAGACAGAATAGGTATTTTGTAATATATTTTCAAAGCTTTGCAGATATACATTTGAGACCAGTCCAGCATAGAACATTCTATCGCCCCGCCAAGATGGTCTGTCTCCCCGACCCAAAACCCTCTCCCCTCTTAAGTCGCAGGCAGTCATCTCTCTCTAGCCAAAACAAATGCTTATTATCGCTCTCTCTAACATTCCTCACTTCAAGGTTAAGCACACAGTTTTGCAGACAGCCAAAAGACCACATTTGGAAGAAAAACACTAGCTGTTTTGTAATATGACAATGAAATCAAAAGAAGTAACATTTAAATTCGGACATATGTAAATATCTGCCTCCGACAAAGTGCACGTCAGGGTCTGTGGGAGTCCATATCATCGAAGTAAAGCGATATGAATTGTCCACAGAAACATTCTGCTGCTTCTTCTGTGGCATCCGTTATGAGTGGACTTCACATAAAAAGGCTCATCACTACCCTGTACAATTTGTTTATGACAAAGGGCAGACAGAAGTGCAAAGTTCTCAATGAGCAGGTATCGGACACCTCGGTCTCCTTAGACCAGGGGTCGGCAACCCGCGGCTCTGGAGCCGCATGCGGCTCTTTGATCACTCTGATGCGGCTCAGCTGCATACTTGCCGACCCTCCCGATTTTCCCGGGAGACTTCCGGATTTCGGTGTCTCTCGCAGTAAACTCCCGGGATTAATATTCTCCCATTTTCACCCTTACAACAATAATAAGGGCGTGCCATGATGGTACAGCATTTGGCGCACTCTACAATCTGCACTAACAGCTTGCCAGCCAAGCCTTTTATTGTATGTATCTTCTACTCGCATACGCAAGTGACAGCAAGACATACTTGGTCAACAGCCACACAGGTTACACTGACAGTGGCCATATAAAACAACTTTAACACTCTTACTAATAACGCGCCACACTTTGAACCAAAATCTAACAAGAATGACAAACACATTTCGGGAGAACATCTGCACCTTAACACAACATAAACACAACAGAACAAATACCCAGAATCCCATGCAGCCCTGACTCTTCCGGGCTACATTATACACCCCTGCTACTACCATACCTCCCCCCCCCTCCGTGCGTCGGTTGAGGTCTGCGGGGTTTGGTAGCGGGGGTGCAGCCCAGAAGAGTTAGGGCTGCATGGGATTCTGGGTATTTGTTCTGTTGTGTTTATGTTGTGTTACAGTGCAGATGTTCTCCCGAAATGTGTTTGTCATTCTTGTTTGGTGTGGGTTCACAGTGTGGCGCATTTATTAGTAAGAGTGTTAAAGTTTTTTATACCGCCATGGCGACCCCTGTGGTAAACTTTAAATGTGCTTTATAAATAAAGTTGATTTGATTTGATTTGATTTGGATATGTTTTTGTTTTTTTGTTTTTACTTTTGTGGCTGTGTGTAGAAATGACTGCTTGCATCAGCTCTGCCCTTTTAATGTCTTTAATGTCCTTTGTGTCATTCACACATTCTTATGTGTGCTATGGCTACAAGGTTTTTTTTCTTCCTTGGCCTCAGTTTGGACCCCCGCTCCAGGGGCCCAGGCTTAGACTGGATTTTTTTTTCTTCTCACCACCACCCCAGTGTTTACCTGTTTCTCACCTTTTTTGTAAAGGGAGCCGGAAGTTAGCAGACCCGTCAGCGATCCTGTTCTGTCTCCCTGTAATGTTTGATCCTGTTCTGTCTCCCTGTAATATTTGTCTGCTCTTGAATGGGATTGTGCTGAAAATCTTAATTTCCCCTCGGGGATTATTAAAGTATCTCTGATTCTGATTCAATTGAAGGCAGTTAATATACCATATGGAGCAGGGATCATAAGGAAATACAGTATGATGCATTATGTACACATTTCTATAAAAGATAGCATCGCTGTTGTTAATTGGGAAAACATTTTGTTTTTCCATTCAGGTTTTGGAGATAAATATTTTTTCCCTCACGCCCACACACTTTACTTTTTGGAAGACGAGGATGTTCGCTGTAAGCTTCGCCCTGAGCAGTTCAGAGCCAAGATGATCATGTTCCTGTTTGGATCTGCTCTGGCACGTGCACACAAACTGTTTGGGGTGAGTTATCGCTTCATATCTAGAAATAAATAATAGAGATGACGTGATAACACAGCATCGCGTGGACATCGGGGGCGGTACCTCTGGATTGGCAGACCGGGGTGGTGGTTCCTCTCTTTAAGAAGGGGAACCGGAGGCTGTGTTCTAACTATCGTGGGATCACACTCCTCAGCCTTCCCGGTAAGGTCTATTCAGGTGTACTGGAGAGGAGGCTACGCCGGATAGTCGAACCTCGGATTCAGGAGGAACAGTGTGGTTTTCGTCCTGGTCGTGGAACTGTGGACCAGCTCTATACTCTCGGCAGGGTCCTTGAGGGTGCATGGGAGTTTGCCCAACCAGTCTACATGTGTTTTGTGGACTTGGAGAAGGCATTCGACCGTGTCCCTCGGGAAGTCCTGTGGGGAGTGCTCAGAGAGTACGGGGTATCGGACTGTCTGATTGTGGCAGTCCGCTCCCTGTATGATCAGTGCCAGAGCTTGGTCTGCATTGCCGGTAGTAAGTCGGACACGTTTCCAGTGAGGGTTGGACTCCGCCAAGGCTGCCCTTTGTCACCGATTCTGTTCATAACTTTTATGGACAGAATTTCTAGGCGCAGTCAAGGCGTTGAGGGGATCTGGTTTGGTGGCTGCAGGATTAGGTCTCTGCTTTTTGCAGATGATGTGGTCCTGATGGCTTCATCTGGCCAGCATCTTCAGCTCTCACTGGATCGGTTCGCAGCTGAGTGTGAAGCGACTGGGATGAGAATCAGCACCTCCAAGTCCGAGTCCATGGTTCTCGCCCGGAAAAGGGTGGAGTGCCATCTCCGGGTTGGGGAGGAGATCTTGCCCCAAGTGGAGGAGTTCAAGTACCTCGGAGTCTTGTTCACGAGTGGGGGAAGAGTGGATCGTGAGATCGACAGGCGGATCGGTGCGGCGTCTTCAGTAATGCGGACGCTGTATCGATCCGTTGTGGTGAAGAAGGAGTTGAGCCGGAAGGCAAAGCTCTCAATTTACCGGTCGATCTACGTTCCCATCCTCACCTATGGTCATGAGCTTTGGGTTATGACCGAAAGGACAAGATCACGGGTACAAGCGGCCGAAATGAGTTTCCTCCGCCGGGTGGCGGGGCTCTCCCTTAGAGATAGGGTGAGAAGCTCTGTCATCCGGGAGGAGCTCAAAGTAAAGCCGCTGCTCCTCCACATGGAGAGGAGCCAGATGAGGTGGTTCGGGCATCTGGTCAGGATGCCACCCGAACGCCTCCCTAGGGAGGTGTTTAGGGCACGTCCCCCCGGTAAGAGGCCGCGGGGAAGACCCAGGACACGTTGGGAAGACTATGTCTCCCGGCTGGCCTGGGAACGCCTCGGGGTCCCACAGGAAGAGCTGGACGAAGTGGCTGGGGAGAGGGAAGTCTGGGCTTCCCTGCTTAAGCTGCTGCCCCCGCGACCCGACCTCGGATAAGCGGAAGAAGATGGATGGATGGATGGACGTGATAACACTTTTCCATGTCTGATAATCCAAACCGCACCATTACAGTTTATCGACCAAATCAATTCCCACCTTGTTTTCTCCTTCCTTGTAGCAATACAATCCTTCCTAAAGTAAACCTTGAGACAAAAAAAATGCAAATGTGCAACAAATATTCTGCAACGTGCAATTGGCTGGCGGCCTCTCAGCCCATGTCAGCTGGAATAAACGGACGTACAGTAGAGATGTGCGGTTTGCGGGCACAACCGCGGAGTCCGCGGATTATCCGCGGATCGGGCGGATGAAATTTTAAAAATTAGATTTTATCCGCGGGTCGGGTCGGGCGGTTGAAATAAAAAAAAATTAGATTTTAAATAGATTCAGGCGGGTGGCAGTTAAACCAATTGGGAAATATATATACATAGTTAAATGTTGTTACCCACATACGAAAAACGAGCAGGCACCTGCAGCATATGCCACAAAAGAAGAAAAAAAAGAAAAGAGATGGACACTTTTACGGAGCGGAGAAGGCCCCCGACGCCTCGCCGGGGTCCGGGACCGAGGCCCCTTCCCCCGAGAGGGCCCCACCGGGAGCCGTAGCTGAGGCGATCCGCGAGAATGGCCCGACGCACGTCCAGGGTCACCACCGCGCCCACCTCACCGACACCCCGCCTCGTCCGCCTTCGCCGCGGCCGGCGTCACGCGCAGCAGGTAAGCAGCTTACCTGCCCGCCACCCCCGTGGCCGGGGGCTCGTAACAGGGGTCACTCCGCGCGCTCCGCCCGCGCAGCTTACCTGCCCGCCACCCCAGTTGCCGGGGGCGCGTAACAGGGGTCACTCCGCCCGCAGTGCGCTCACGAAAGGCGTGGGGCTCACCCTGGTTGATATAGACAGCAGCTAGGACGGTGGCCATGGAAGTTGGAACCCGCTAAGGAGTGTGTAACAACCCACCTGCCGAATCAACTAGCCCTGAAAATGGATGGCGCTGGAGCGTCGGGCCCATATACCCGGCCGTCGCCGGCAGCGAGACGCGCTTGGAGGTGCGCTCAGCGCGGCTCCCATATGATTGCGCACTGGTGTGCGTCTGGGCCGTGACAGCGTGGCACGCGAATGTCTGTGCTGCATTGGATCAGTCTCCTTTCTTTAACAGGCAAAAGCTTTATAACCTCACTAATGCCTTGCATCGTCTATATTAGATATATAACAACGGGCGGGTGCGGGCGGATGCGGTTCTGATTAAATGTTAGATCGGGTGGATGGCGGATGGTTGATGACTTTCTGATGCGGTTGCGGATGAAATAATTGCCTATCCGCGCATCTCTAGCAGGTATCTATTTAAGATTGTTTTAAAAAGGAATGAATCGATGTTATCAATACTAGAACAAAGAAAACGTTGGATTTAAGAACTGATTCATATATTGGGAAAACAAAACACATTCTGCTCACAGAAGGTGACCAGAATGCTTTTAAAATATACAGGATATTTCTGTGTAAATAACAAATTTCGCAACGTCTATATCTGCGGCTTATAGTCCGGTGCGGCTAATATATGGTAAAATATTTGTATTCCCTAAAATGATTGGCTGTGGCTCACATACTATAGTCCGGAAAATACAGCATCTTAAAAGGCAACTGCACTTTTTGGGGAATTTTGCCTATCGTTCACAATCATTATGAAAGACATGACGACAGATGGATGTTTCTAATGCATTGTAAATATAAAATAAACGTAAATAAAAGTCCGCTTACAATGGAGCCAATGGGACCTCCACTATCCCGCAAACGTGTTAGCATAGATAATAGCTAGATTACGTTAAGATAGCACGTATAAATATACACAAAACACTCCTACAGACATCACACATGGGACGGTTTAGTATGTATGAATTGTTTTAGTTATATTGTAAAACCGACAAACGTTGTTTGGAGCAGACGAACCCATACGAGTAGAAACGCTATGGACGAATAGAAGACAAAACGGCACTTTGTAATTCCGGTTGAAAGCACGAAGCAGAGGGTATTACTGTAGATGTTCACCCCGTAATACCTGCAGTGAGCAAACTCGTCCAAAAGAGCAACCCATAGCACAAACAATAACGTACCTGTCAGTGTCTTTGCTTGTGCCTCACAAATTAACTGCACCGTTTTATAAGCCGCAAGGTTCAAAGCGCAGGAAAATAAATAGCGCCTTATAGTCCGGAATTTATCTTACGTTCTGAATCAATGGTTGCTTCTGCAATATGTTTGAGATTTGTGAATGTGAAAGTGGTCTTACTTACTTTTCTTCCCTCTGTCTCTATCCATTTCTCTCTCTTTTTTGTGTGGTCTACACTAAGGCCAAGACTATGTGTGTGTTAGACCATCCTATTACAGTACAGGCAGTGGGGACCAATGGCAGAATCTTCCAGTTCATGGTTTTCCAGCTCAACACTACAGATCTGAGACAAGACGACGGCATCAAGAACCAGGTTTTTACAAAAATAATGGTCTCAGTCTCTAATTGTAAAAATAAAAATGTGCAGTTACAATATCATCCCCATTTCTAAACTAGTCCCTTAAACTCAAACACTTGTTTGAGCAAAACAAAGTCAATGGTAGATGGAGGTTAAAACGAATCCCGTCACCTCAATTGTTAGCTGACTATTACCGTATTTTCCGCACTATTAGCCGCACCTAAAAACCACAAATTTACTCAAAAGCTGACAGTGCGGCTTATAACCTGGTGCGCTTTATATATGGATTAATATTAAGATTCATTTTCATAAAGTTTCGGTCTCGCAACTACGGTAAACAGCCGCCATCTTTTTTCCCCGTAGAAGAGGAAGTGCTTCTTCTTCTACGCAAGCAACCGCCAAGGTAAGCACCCGCCCCCATAGAACAGGAAGCGCTTCTTCTTCTACTGTAAGCAACCACCCGCCCGCGTAGAAAAAGAAGAAGCGCGCGGATATTACGTTTCATTTCCTTTGTGTGTTTACATCTGTAAAGACCACAAAATGGCTCCTACTAAGCGACAGGTTTCCGGTTCATGAAAAGACGCAATCTCTCCATCCGCACACGGACTACTATTTCACAGCAACTGCCTAAAGACTTTCAAGAAAAGCTGGCTACTTTCCGTGCATATTGTAAAAACAAGATAGCTGAAAAAAAGATCCGGCCAGAGAACATTATCAACATGGACGAGGTTCCACTGACTTTTGATATTCCTGTGAACCGCACTGTGGATACAACGGGAGCACGTACGGTGAATATTCGCACCACAGGGAATGAGAAGTCATCCTTCACTGTGGTTCTAGCTTGCCATGCTAATGGCCAGAAACTTCCACCCATGGTGATATTCAAAAGGAAGACCTTGCCAAAAGAGACCTTTCCAGCCGGCGTCATCATAAAAGCTAACTCGAAGGGATGGATGAAGAAAAGATGAGCGAGTGGTTAAGGTAAGTTTACGCGAAGAGGCCGGGTGGCTTTTTTCACGCAGCTCCGTCCATGTTGATATACGACTCCATGCGCGCCCACATCACGCTGGTTTTTAATATATTATTAAAGTTTGACTGACCTATCTGACTGTTTTTTTGACATTCCTTTAGCGCAGTTAGATGCGGCTTATAACACGGGGCGGCTTATAGGTGGACAAAGTTTTGAAATATGCCGTTCATTGAAGGCGCGGCTTATAACCCAGGGCGCCTTATGGTGCGGAAAATACGGTACTAGCATTTATTAACAAGTTGGAATGCATAAAAAAGCAAAACATGTGGATTGTGAATGATAGACCAAATTCCAAAGAAAAGTGCAATTCCCCTTGAAAATACAAAGAAATGTAGTTTATTTGCCGGGGATGGAGGTGATAAATATTAACATAGGGGAGCGGCTCCATACTGTGTATGCACATTAGGTGTCCCGATACCAATAATTTGGGACCGGTACCAAAATGTATATTGATACTGTTCGATACTTTTCCAAACCTTTCAAAATAAAGGGAAGTACAAAAAATGTCAATGTTGGCTTTATTTTAACAGGAAATCTTACAATACAATAAACATATGTTTCCTATTGCACTCATAGAACAATTTAAGAAGGTTAAAATAGAAATTAAAAGGCATTAAACACATTGGGCTTTTCTTGTTGCACTCAAAGAACAATTTAAAATGTTCCATATCACATATAGTCTTCCATAATCAAGTATGAGGTTAGAATAGAATACAAGGCTTTAATGAAATGATATTAAATTATTCATGATTTATGGTTGCCACTCTGTGCTTTAAGAAAAATACAATTACGGTATTAGTAAATACAAAAAAAAGTGTCCCTGTTTAAAGCGTCACTTTTACCGTTCGCTTTGAAGCCCAAATACTTCCAAATTGTACTTCACCACCCTCTTTATTAACCAGTAGACTTGACCTTTTTTTTGCCATTTTTCCTCTCCACAATGTCACTTTGTGTGTACGTTTTGACACACTCAACATCATGCGCCTCGGCTCTGTAGTCACCGCCGCACAGCAGCATAAACAGTATCGGTATTTTTCTATGGTAGTATAGTACTGTTTTCAATTGATTAGCACTGTGTGTGTGTGTGTGTGTGTGTGTGTGTGTGTGTGTGTGTGTGTGTGTGTGTGTGTGTGTGTGTGTGTGTGTGTGTGTGTGTGTGTGAGAGAGAAAACATTTCAGTGGTTTGTATGAGTGTTTCAATAGTGTGTATGAGAGAAAAACATTTCAGTGGTGTATATGAGAGTGTTTCTTTAGTGTGTGTGAGAGAAAACATTTCAGTGGTTTGTATGAGTGTTTCAATAGTGTGTATGAGAGAAAAACATTTCAGTGGTGTGTTTAAGAGTGTTCCAGTAGTGTGTATGAGATTGTTACAGTAGTGTGCGAGAGAAAAACATTTCAGTAGTGTGTATGAGAGTGTTTAAATAGAGGTGAGAGAAAAACATTTCAGTAGTGTGTGGGAGTGTTTCAGTAGTGTGTGTGAGAGAAAAACATTTCACTTATTTGAGGGCATTTCAGTCATATGTGTGTAAGAGGTAATTCTGAATAATGTCCCTAACGGCCCCTCATAATGTACTGTGTAAAATACATTGGAAAAAGTTGGCGCCCTCTAGGCATCTGTGTAAATGTTGCAAACAGTCCCTTTAACATGAGCCAAAAATGTTACAGTAAAAAATATTTGATTCCCTGTCACTATTTTAAGTTTAGCCCCTTAAAAATACATCAACTGCCCACAAGAGAAAGAGAAGTTTTGCAGAATAAAGTTTTAACTGAAATGTGATTGAGTGAAATACATCTTGGGTCACATAAGCACACACACACACACACACACACACACACACACACACACACACACACACGCACACACACACACACACACGCACACACATCAATGATGTCATTTTGGAAAGTAGTCTTAATTACAACTTGAAACCCATGACCGTGCATATGCAGCCCAAGTCATTATTGTTCTTATATGGCTATTTTGTAAACATATTGTTGTGTACTCAGCCTCAATATGTCTGATTTATTAACACATTTGCTCACATTTACTGCACATTTCTTTCTGGACGCCTGTAGCCTTTTCCATTTATGGAATGTGCCATTCAAACGTCATGGCATTATCTAATATATTTTAATAGTTGACGTAAGAACTGAATGTTTATCATTAATTATTTTGTTGTAGGTTTGGCTGGATGAAGATGTCGAGCTCTACGATTTTGCAAAAGTCCGACCACTCATCAAAAAGAAAGAAGTGAAGGTACAGTATCAGACTTGCAGATATTTACCAGGTACCTCGTGGGACTAAAATAGAGTTTTAGATTTAGTGGGTGAGGAATAGGCCAAGTTAGGTAGCTACTATTATCAAACCCAAAGAACTAAAAGGCCTATTTTATTTATTGTGTCTGGCTATTTATAGCAAATGTGTATACTATTTTATTCATATTTTGTAAAAATAAATACAAAATTACAATCTTCAAACGTTAAGTGCTTGTACTAATATATGAACATTTAAAAAAATGAAATACAGAACTAAAATATTGCAAAGTACAGAATGAGCAATAAAACACATGAAAAGTGCAAAATTGAGCAGGCAAACGATATTGATCTTAGCTTATAACAGCAAGAATTACACTTCTTTAAACTACTAGTGTCAGGTTCAAACACTGATGACATCTATTAAAACAGACAAGAAGCAAGGAATTAAACAGACAGAATTACATTTTGCTCAATTGAGGAGAAACGCGTAGACACTGTACAAGGTAGAGATGCGCGGTTTGCGGGCACAACCGCGGAGTCCGCGGATTATCCGCGGATCGGGCGGATGAAATTAAAAAAAATAAGATTTTATCCGCGCGCGGGTCGGGTCGGGCGGATTAATTTGATTTTTTTTTTTTTTTTGCGGGTGGCAGTTAAACCAATTGGTAAATATATATACATAGTTAAATGTTGTTACCCACATACAAAAAACGAGCAGGCACCTGCAGCATATGCCACAACAGAAGAAAAAGAAAAGAAAAGAGATGGACACTTTTACGGAGCGGAGAAGGGACGCCTCGCCGGGGTCCGGGACCGAGGCCCCTTCCCCCGAGAGGGCCCCACCGGGAGCCGTAGCTGAGGCGATCCGCGAGAAGGGCCCGACGCACGTCCAGGGTCACCACCGCGCCCACCGCACCGACACCCCGCCTCGTCCGCCTTCGCCGCGGCCGGCGTCACGCGCAGCAGGTAAGCAGCTTACCTGCCCGCCACCCCCGTGGCCGGGGGCTCGTAACATGGGTCACTCCGTGCGCTCCGCCCGCGCAGCTTACCTGCCCGCCACCCCTGTTGCCGGGGGCGCGTAACAGGGGTCACTCCGCGCGCAGTGCGCTCACGAAAGGGGTGGGGCTCACCCTGGTTTATATAGAGAGCAGGACGGTGGCCATGGAAGTCGGAACCCACTAAGGAGTGTGTAACAACCCACCTGCCGAATCAACTAGCCCTGAAAATGGATGGCGCTGGAGCGTGGGCCCATACCTGGCCGTCGCCGGCAGCGAGACGCGCTTGGAGGTGCGCTCAGCGCGGCTCCCATATGATTGCGCACTGGTGTGCGTCTGGGTCGTGACAGCGTGGCACGCGAAAGTCTGTGCTGCATTGGATCAGTCTCCTTTCTTTAACAGGCAAAAGCTTTATAACCTCACCATACCTGCCAACTTTTGAAATCAGAAAAACCTAGTAGCCAGGGTCCAAGGGCCGCAGGCCCCGGTAGGTCCAGGACAAAGTCCTGGTGGAGGGTTCAGGGCTTCGCCCCCCGACGCAAAATGATTATTAGCATTCAGACAGGTTAAAATGTTGCTAAAACCATCACTTTTCTATCAGTCACAGTGACTTTTCAAAACAAAAATATTACAGCAAAAATCATATGGGTTGATTGACATGTTTATTCTGTAAGCTAACTTCAATAGTTTGAAATTATTTTGACAGTTAATGCCAGTTATCCTGTCAACCTTTCACAAGACTTCAATTTGTTAATTGAAAGTATAAACAGTATCAACACTTTTTACAGTAAACAAATGGTAAAACAGTACTAAACAATTCCATTAAAAAGAAATTGGTGTCATTATTAACTTTCTGTCCAAGCTTGTATAATCTACTGCCTTGTTCAATTGTACAAAATATTCTGTGCCTAAAATTCACATTTCTATCACAATTATCATACTGTAAACATGGTAAGCTAACTTCATTAAAATTAATAGTCCTGACAATAGCATGGAATTACAATTCAAATGTAGTTTTTTTGTAAGCCTTTCAAAAGAATTCAAAATATGAAAAATTAATGAAAATTAATTGAAGCCATCAGACACTTGAAAAGTGGCACATCACATCTCTAATGTAATCATTTGAACTTTTCAACAGAAATAGCACTGCAAAAATATTAAGGACATACTTCTGTATTTTGGTAGTTATGCTGTCAACATTTAACAAGATTTCTTCAACTTGGACTTGAAAGCATAAATAGTATAAACACTTTTAACAGTATGTTGTGCTGTGAAATACAGCCGACAGGATTGCGCACCAAACACGAAGCAAGGCCATGGTGCAGGAGAACAAAGGACTTCTTTCATTTAAGGTTTGTGATAAACCATCAAACTCATTCGTTAAAAGGACTCTATAGTAATATAAAGCGAATTTTTCTGGACATTATCATGCAAGAAAAGTTTATTTTTGGGACCGCGATCACCGCGTAATGATTTTTAAAGGTTGCATTACAAACATTTAACTGTCCCATGTGATCAGCCAGTGCGATTGGAAATCCATGCTCAATTATTGCCTCCGTAAATAAAACTTCGGGCGGGTGCGGGCGGATGGCGGGCGGGTGCAGTTCTGATCAAACGTTACATCGGGTGGATGGCGGATGGTTGACGACTTTCTGACGCGGTTGCGGATGAAATAAATTGCCTATCCGCGCATCTCTAGTACAAGGTGTCCCACCACGCTCTGACGAAAGATTGTACGCCTCCTCTTTTATTTGGACTTTCCCTGATTACATGGCAACAGCTGTTTCTAAGGGAAGGGGGTTGTAAACAGCCATCGCCTTTGGTTACAAAACATTTCAAAGAAAAAGTCGTAAAACATCTTCAATGTAGCGATATGTTGAAAGGCAATATTTATGGTGCCTTCCTTTTGTACTGGCAAGTCAGAATTTGTGAGTGGTTAGTCAGTTGTACTGTAACGTGTCCTAGTCTGACACCATCCCAGTGTTGGATGGCTGCACTCAATGTAAACCATTTCTTTCTTATTGTCACACTAAATCAGCCATATACAAAGTATTGTCTTATAAATGTTCATGTTACTGTTGTGTAAATTAAACCATTTTCATGAGGCGAGCACAATAACTTTCGTAGATTTGGCCATTTTGATTTCCGACCCCTTAACATTCGTAACTCAGCTGTGACGTCATTCTCAGGTCCGACTTCCAGCTTCTGAGGTTAACGGAAGCAGCAAATATTCTTGTGTGCTGGCTTGGTATGTGTGATCATACTTGTAGAGCCTTTTAACTCCTTTTTCCCACATTACATGACTTTCACCTGGTCCAGTTGCCCTTTTCCTTGTCTTTTTGACCTTTTTTGGTCACAAATTAAAGATTTAAAGTAGCAATGATAGTCACACACACACACACTAGGTGTGGCGAAATTATTCTCTGCATTTGACCCATCACCCTTGATCACCCCCTGGGATGTGAGGGGAGCAGTGAGCAGCAGCGGTGGCCACGCCCGGTAATCATTTTTGGTGATTTAACCCCCAATTCCAAGCCTTGATGCTGAGTGCCAAGCAGGGAGGTAATGGCTCCCATTTTTATAGTCTTTGGTATGAGGCCGGGGTTTGAACTCACGACCTACCAAACTCAGGGCGGACACTCTAACCACTAGGCCACTAAGTAGGTATGGTCACTACCATATTTTCCGGACTATACGGCGCACTCAAAATACTTTCATTTTCCCAAAAGTCGACCGTGCGCCTTATAACCCGGTGCGCCTAATGTAAGGAATCATTTTGGTTGTGCTTACCGACCTCTAAGCTATTTTATTTGGTACATGGTGTAGTGATAAATGTGACCAGTAGATGGCAGTCACACATAAGAGATATGTGTGGACTGCAATATGACTCAAGTAAACACTAACATTTTATATGTTCCATTGAAAATATAGAACATTACACACGGTGCTCAAAAATCTGTCAAAATGTTTTAGTAGGACTTTGGTAAGCTATGAAGCCACACCACTTGATGGATTGTACTGTGCTTCAACATAGGAGTATTATTATGCTGTGTGTATAAGGTAAGACATATTATCTGCTGTTTTGTTTCGCAATATTACGCAAAAGCAACTTTTCTTACCTTCTGGAACCTGTATTTGGGATCTGCATAAGTCCTGAAAATGTGTGCGCGTCTGCCTTTGTTGTCGATAAGCTTCTTCTTTTTCTCTATCTTCTTGTTATGTGACATTCATCCTCCACTGTTGCCATTTGTAATATAAAGTAGTGTAAAGTTCTTACTTATATCTGTCAGTAAACTCGCCATGAAAGCACTAAAACATACCGGTGTAGTGACTTTACATTATTCACCCAAGGAACTTTAGTTATTAGAGAGTTCCGGTGGGAGAGTTTTTCACGGGACACATTTCGGGTGTTGTTGATGCACTAGTGAGCCACGGATGAGGAGATGCTGCTCCGTTATGGATTGAAGTCAAGTCTGAATGTCATTAAAACAGTTAGCGCCATCTTTTGACACTTCTTCCACTCCCGTCCTTGCACGCTACACCGCTACAACAAAGATGACGGGGAGAAGATGCTGTCCAAGTGGAGGCACGTAAATAAGAGCGCCCACAAAACGGTGCATCCTGAAGAGACTGTCAGAAAGTGAGTTGAAGATGATGTGTAAAACATCATCTATGCAACATTTTGAGCAAAGAACCAGCATTACATGTTATGTAGACCACAAGGAAGTCTTTTACATTGATAAAATAATCATAATATGACTCCTTTAATGCGCCTTTTGTTTGAAAATAGACCTGACTAGACCCGCTCATCGGCAGTGCGCCTTATAATGCCCTATGGTCCGGAAAATACGGTATATTGAACTTTTTCCCCACATGTTTAGATTTGGTGGATAGGTGCCATGACATTTGCATCTAAATAAAAGCGAGTACAAGGATTTTAAGCTGCATTCTCTTTTGAACAAACTGTGACTGAAATGTAAGAAGATCTGAATTGCTTGTTTTCTTTCCACTGTAGGTTCCAGCCGGTCTCGCAGGATATAAGGCAGAGACCTTCTCCAAGTTCCTTGCCCTGTACCTTCACGGCACGGTGTAGCCCTAAGACCCCAGGTACTAAGTGTAAGTCAGTGTTTGCAATGACAACAATGTCACGTGTGAAGACTGCCATACCATTGAGTCATCACAAATACACTCTTGGCCAAAAGTATATGCATTTGTGTCAGATAACGCAGCACTTAATGCTTTGGTATTCACATGTTTATTTCTTTTGTTTGCATTGGAACAACACGAAAAAAGAACACAAAAAAAGCCAAATGTGATATTATTTGACTCAGAACTCCAAAAATGGACTGGACAAGATTATTGGCGCCCTCAACTAAATATTTGGTAGCACACCTTTGGAAATAAAAATCAATGTAAGCATCAATAAGTCTCACACTTGCTACTGGAGCATACTTGCCAACCTTGAGACCTCCGATTTCGGGAGGTGGGGGGTGGGGGGCGTGGTTGGGGGTGGGGCGGGGGCGTGGTTGGGGGCGTATTTAAGATATATATATATATATATACCGTATTTTCCGCACCATAAGGCGCCCTGGGTTATAAGCCGCGCCTTCAATGAACGGCATATTTCAAAACTTTGTCCACCTATAAGCCGCCCCGTGTTATAAGCCGCATCTAACTGCGCTAAAGGAATGTCAAAAAAACAGTCAAATAGGTCAGTCAAACTTTAATAATATATTAAAAACCAGCGTGATGTGGGCGCGCATGGAGTCGTATATCAACATGGACGGAGCTGCGTGAAAAAAGCCACCCGGCCTCTTCGCGTAAACTTAAACTTACCTTAACCACTCGCTCATCTTTTCTTCATCCATCCCTTCGAGTTAGCTTTTATGATGACGCCGGCTGGAAAGGTCTCTTTTGGCAAGGTCTTCCTTTTGAATATCACCATGGGTGGAAGTTTCTGGCCATTAGCATGGCAAGCTAGAACCACAGTGAAGGATGACTTCTCATTCCCTGTGGTGCGAATATTCACCATACGTGCTCCCGTTGTATCCACAGTGCGGTTCACAGGAATATCAGTTGCTGTGAAATAGTAGTCCGTGTGCGGATGGAGAGATTGCGTCTTTTCATGAACCGGATCCCTGTCGCTTTGTAGGAGCCATTTTGTGGTCTTTACAGACAAAGGAAATGATAATATCCGCGCGCTTTTTCTTCTTCTACGCGGGCGGGTGGTTGCTTACAGTAGAAGAAGAAGCGCTTCCTGTTCTATGGGGGTGGGTGCTTACCTTGGCGGTTGCTTGCGTAGAAGAAGAAGCGCTTCCTGTTCTACCGGGAAAAAAGATGGCGGCTGTTTACCGAAGTTGCGAGACCGAAACTTTATGATAATGAATCTTAATATTTATCCATATATAAAGCGCACCGGGTTATAAGGCGCACTGTCAGCTTTTGAGAAAATTTGTGGTTTTTAGGTGCGCCTTATAGTGCGGAAAATACGGTATAAGAAATACTTGACTTTCAGTGAATTCTAGCTATATATATATTTTTAATTACATATATATATTATATATATGTGTATATATATATATATATATATATATATATATATATATATATATATATATATATATATATATAAATAAATAAATAAATAAATAAAGAGAAGTAATACTTGAATTTCAGTGTTCATTTATTTACACATACACACACATAACACTCATCTACTCATTGTTGAGTTAAGGGTTGAATTGTCCATCCTTGTTCTATTCTCTGTCACTATTTCAGAACACACACATTATAAAAATATACATTATAAAATCAATAAGAAAACGGGAGCTCTAATTTGGGAGTCTGAATTAGGATCAGAAGTTCCTATATAAACATTGCGCACTCACGTCGCCTTTTTGTATTGATTACTGCAGCTGTACACTGGATTCATTCACAAATACAAACTACAACTCACAAACACTTTAGAGTTAGGCTCCACCATCAGAATGTGTACTTAAACTTATAAAGATCACATGGATATTATTCAGTGAGTTGATTCACCAAAACTAACCTGTTATACAGGAGGAAAAAAGCACACAGGACGTTTCAATTGTTCACAGACTGGTCGCGCTCATCAGAATGACAAGACACTTCTGGTCTGCGGGTGATAGCATTCAATTGGGAAGAAACGCCCTACTGCCCCCTACTGACCAATGTGAATACTGATAAATGTGGAATGACAGCTCCAAAAACGAATTCAAACCACAAAATAAAATAAATAAATCAACACAAAAATGTGACACATTATGGGTGGGTCACATATGCATGTACAGTAGATGGCAGTATTGTCCTGTTTAAAAGTGTCACAACATTGCTGTTTACGGCAGACGAACTGCTTTACGGGGGACGAAAACTTGACTGCTGTTTTTGTGTGTTGTTACCGCGCTGGGAGGACGTTAATGAAACTGCCTAACAATAAACACACATAAGAAACCAAGAACTCGCCCTCGGTCATTAGCTGTTTATATGGTGGGAAAGCGGACGTGAGAACAGGCTGTCAACACGTCACTCAGGTCCGCATGGAGCTGGAGGGGGCGTGGCCTCCAGCTCCGCCTGAATTTCGGGAGAAAATTTGTCCCGGGAGGTTTTCGGGAGAGGCGCTGAATTTCGGGAGTCTCCCGGAAAATCCGGGAGGGTTGGCAAGTATGAACTTAGGTGTGTTTGAATGTATTTCTGAGCTATAAAATTGTTCATAACGTTTACTAAATGCTTCATTTATTTCAGTTGGATCCACAATATTTGTATCATTTTTTAAAGTAAGGTAGTTGTTTGATTTGACATTCCAGTACTTTACCAAGTTTTTCATATTGGTCATTGAATGTCTGTTTAAGTCCTTTATGGTCAGGGTGTGCTGTCCTGACTTAGCACACACACACACAGACAGGAACTGATGATTTGGCTTCTCCAATTTAGGAGTGCCTCATTTTTTTTAACTTGACCTCCTCCAGGAACTGCAGTCCTGTATAAGGAGGCTCGCTTGTAATAAAGCAACTTTTAGTTGAGTAAAGCGTCTCCGACGTCTGCTTTGATCCAGCCGCACTGTCGTGTCGCCCTTCTGTCCGGACCAGCAAGACAAGACCAGAAATACACATCAATTTCAAAATGAAACTGTTTTTATACTGCCAAACTTGTTTATATGTGAAGAATTGTATATATTCTTGATTTCCTAGTTTTTCTCAAAGCCAGAAAGTAGTTTAAAGTAGTGCTCTGAACTCAAAACACAAATTGTTCACTAGAATGAAGGGTGAATGCATTGAGTGAGCCACACCACAACATTACTGTGCTCTCTGCTGTGAAACGTAGCGTTAATTCAGTGGTACTGGCAAGCAGAGCCGGCCCAAGGCATAAGCGTACTAAGCGCTTGCTTAGGGCCCTGCGGCCACCAGGGGGCCCCCAAAAGCAATTAACAAAAAAATCTTATTTTTAATTTTTTGCATGTACGAGTCTGACTGATGATTTCTAAATGATCAAAGATATATTATTGTACAAAAACACAATTTTAGGTCAACAGAGTGCTGCTGCTGATCTAGGCTTAGTGATTCTTCCTGCCTCTCTTTAAATGTAAAGCTGCCTCTGCTGCACCTGTGACGTTTGCCGCCTGCTATGGCGTCACATTAGTGCCAAAAATCCGAGCGCATAAAAACTGTCATCGCGCGCTGATTCTCCACTTCGTGCGCACGCGCGACACCCTTTTGCGCGCGTGTGGTGCCTTTTTGCGCGCGCGCCGTCTCGGTCTGTGCGCTGGCATGTTTCGTTTTGGCACTTTGGGGGCGGGTATGCTTAGACGGCCCCTTCTTTCTGATTGGTCAGGCAAAATGCTCAGAGCCAATCAGAAGTATAGCAGGGCGGGTCATCGTCAATATGTATCAAGATTGTTATAGGCGCAAAGTTTTCACTTCTTCTTGAACATTTGTTTTCTAATTTATGGAATTTCTTTTGATTCAGCCATAAAATTAATGAAATAATCTTTGAATTTTGTTTTTAAAATGTTAAAAATAGCCTTTTAATAATGTATTCTGAAACAGTTTAAAATAATCAGAGAACTGACTATCACTGACCCTACACAACTATGTTGCACAATTAAGTCATTTTTTTTTATAGCGAAAAGGTAATTTCAACAGGTGCAGCATCCTATGTCATATCTACATGTAATAAGATTTGTAACAAGGCAAACCGTTTGTAAATTGGTCGAAAATCGAGCAAGTTATGGTAATTTAATTGGTACATGTACTAATTAAATTACCATAACTTGCTTTGACATCAATGTAATGATTGAGGCTAGCTGTCCGAGGTAAGATGGCTACAACGTTGCTACGCTGGAGAATGATTGGTCATATGAAAAATGCTCAGAGCCAATCAGAAAGGAGGGGCCGTCTAAGCATACCCGCCCCCAAAGTGCCAAAAAAAAAATGACAGCGCGAGGAGAGATGCCAGGAGTACACAGAGAGCGCACAGACCGAGACGGCGCGCGCGCGCAAAAAGACACCACACGCGTGCAAAAGGGTGTCGCGCGCGCACAAAGTGGAGAATCAGCGCGCGATAACAGTTTTTATGCGCTTGGATTTTTGGCACTAATGTGACGCCATATCTTTCCTCTCAGATTCAGACAGGACTGAGCAGGTGATCAGAGGACCACTGTCTATTAAGGAGAACTTTTCATTCCCCAAACGGCATGATGGCCGAAGTTTTCATTATCATTATACCTACAGACAGCTAGTCAATGGAGAAAAAGTCAAGCGTAGCTGGCTGACTTATTCAAGAAGTAAAGATGCAGTCTATTGCTTTTGCTGCAAATTATTTTCCAAAAAGTCCTTAAAACTGGCAGCCGAGGGACAGCGGGATTGGGTCAACATAGGTGCACTGCTGAAACAGCATGAAAACAGTGAAGATCATTGTAGCAACATGGTGAAATGGAAGGATTTTGCCTTGCGTCTTTCAAAGGGGAAAACTATTGATGAATTTAACTTCAGTAGACTGCGCTCTCTTTGTACAAAGTAAACATTAAATATGAACAATTAACTAAAAATGTAAACTAGTAATTAAAGACTAATATGTACAAGACTGATGAGACAAGATGACACTTTTACTGTAAATACAAAGCTTTATCACTTGGACTGTTCAACCCCAGGCCACTCTTGTAGCTGAATGTTTTCTACATTTTAAGATTAGGAACCATATGTGGCACTCTGGACATCATTCGTTCATTCATTGGTATTATTTATGTTCTTAACTGGGCCACCCCCATATCTTTATAAATGACATGTCATTTGTAAAGACATGCCAGGCTGACAATAGGATCATGTAAACAACACTGCCAGAGTTGCAATGAGTTTATAGTATAGGTGTGTGAATGATCAACAATCAATATTATTGGCAGAAATAGAGCGCCCCAAAATCAAATTTTGCTTAGGGCCCCATGGAGGCTTGGGCCGGCACTGCTGGCAAGTAAAAACACCACAAGACCAGAAGGTTTAAGAATGGTTTATTTGGTGGTCACCATCAGAACATACAATTTCAAATGCTACCATTCACCAAAAGAAAATCAAAAGGCCAAGGTTGTGGTGTACTGCATGGGAAAAAAAAGAACAATATTCAAAATAAGCATGTTCAAAGATCATGTACCTCTCCCACTATGGTAAAAAACATTTCCCCACCCAGGTGCAGCAGATTGTGTATAACTTGCATTTTCCTTTTTGTTTCTGCTTTACTGGATTCTGCCTTGGATTTTATAGCCAATTTCTGTCTCTTCGACTCCCTCTCCACTTCTAACTGATCCAAGTGCAGAAATCATAAAGAGTACAATCATTATTATTATCTAACTTAATTTATCTGAATAGCGATTCGTCATGTATAGCATGAAATAACAAATATCTTGCTGTCATGTTGTTTGTTTCAAAATGATTGTAGGTCGGAAAAAACTAAGAAAAACGGAACATATTTTAAAAATATTTTTACAGAGATAAAAAAGACGTATTCGCGACTATGGACGGACAAATGACCTGCCTGCTAAAGGTGCAAATCAATAGAAGCAAGATGAAAGGCAATATTGGCTTGATAATGTATGAACTCCCTCCAATGGTTGCCATTAAAATTGTGGTCAACTATCCAACCATTGGAGGTGAATTTGAGACGTTTCAATGGTTCTTTTTATTCAAATCCACCTCCACGTACCTTTCTTCCAAGTTGTCAGTTTTTCTTTTACCAATTTTCACTGTAAAAGATATTGCTGCCCCTGTTGCTGCCCCTGTTGCTGCTACCCCTGCTGCTGCCTTTGCCACGGTCTTCACTACAGGTATGATGGCTGATTGAGCAACAGGGGCACTGGTCACACCAGCTGATGCAACTGCTGATGTGCTGGAAGATGTTCCCCAGAGAACAGGAACTATTTCTGCAGTTGCACCCGCAGCAACCCCGACACATGCACAAGCTACTACTGCAACACATCCTATTTTGCTAACTGTTTTGGCAGTTTCCTTAACACCCTCCATTGTACTCTTATTAGCATTAAGACCGCAGTTAATGCCAACGTGGCCACCCACACCTGCACCGACCGCCGCCCCGACTGCTAATGCAGCTAGTCCTGAGGCAGCTGCTGCGACGGCTGCAGACCCTGCAAGATATGCCATGCCTGCAGCTGCTAAGGGGGCAGCCACGCCAAACGCAACCCCCAAAGCCACGCCTATAGCGGCACAAGCCACTACACACTTCAGCTTCTTCATCAGCTTCTCCCAGTCTGCAGTTGAGGGAGACGGGAGAGGGTTTCTCCCAGATGCGGATGGAGACAGACTATTGAAACTGACCATGCTGCTCTTCCTCTCCTCCTCCCGAAGGATGGCCTCTGCCTTTCTGAACATATCATTGGTATGAAACCCAGTTTCAGTTTTCTCCACCATCCTCTTCACTTTCATCAAGAGTTGTCCAACCTGTGCCACATTACCGGGGTCTTTATTGTTGAACAAGTGGTACCGGCCGCCACATTTTTTGATCAGACCTATAAGGTCAGCCGGAGCATCTCTCAGGTATTCGTCAATGCTCCTCCCCTTAAGATCATCCCCTCTGGTAAAAAGAATCACAGTGTGAGATTTGAGGGCTTCCTCCCCAAATATGTTGGCTACATTTAGCGCAGCTTTGTTCACATCATCTGTATAACGGCCTATCGGCACCACCAAGAGAAAAGCATGTGGTCCTGGAGCACAGAAAGCCAAACATTTAGCTATCGTAGTATTTATCTCATCCTCACTCATGCGAGTGTCCCCGAAGCCTGGTAGGTCAACCACCTCCACCTTCACTCTTGTTGGTCTTTTCTGGTCAGTATCCAGTAGCCGCTCAGTGCTTCCCTGCTCACATGTACGGGTCACCGAGGAGAAGCCGACCTCTGACCGGAAGTGCTCGCGGCCCAAGATGGTGTTGCCAGACGCACTCTTGCCAACTCCTGTATTTCCCACCAGAACCAGCCTGAGTTCTTCAGACGTGGCCTTTATCTGTTGTTGTCCCATTTGTCCTTTAGTGGCGGCAAGACTGCAAAACAGAATTAAAAACTGATTTAAATGATTCATGTAACCCTCAAAAGTATATTGAGGACTTTGTTGTCCTTTGGAGGTAAATGTTTGTACATAATCTGCCATATTTAATTGAAAACATTTAGTTTCAAAAACATTGATATATCAATGATACACAGAAAACTATTTTAGCTCAAAAGAGTAGATAGGATGAAAATGTCTTCAGGGAGTTCAAAGTGGGTAAAAACATTTTGGATTCAAATGTTTTCTACTCTTAAACTTCACTCCAGTATAAAAAAGAAAACATGTCTATCCATTTTCTACCACCTGGGGGGGTTGGAGCCTATCGGCACAGCCCCAAGAGGCAAAATGGGCTAAAACCTCCAATGGGCTCACCACTTATGGGAGGGGCCATAGGGGCCGGGTGAAACGTGGCAGTCTGGTTCTCGGCTAAAGAAGCTAGCTCGAGGGATGTAGAACGCCACTTCTCTGCGTGGGAGGTGGAGAAGTTCCAACTGGATGTTGTCGGTCTCACCTTCACGAATGGCAAGGGTTCTGGAACCAGACTTCACGACAGGAGCAGGACCCTCTTCGACTCTGGAGTTTCAACCAGTGAGAGGGGACGGGCAGGAATGAAAATACTTGCTGATTTCCTTAAGGCTCTGGATGCTGTGAGGCTGTCTTGCCTGCCAATACTCTGCATAATTTCAAGGACATAAGGCCAGGGCCTCTGGATTGGCAGACTGGGGTGGTGGTTCCTCTCTTTAAAAAAGGAGGACCAGAGGGTGTGTTCTAACTATTGTGGGCTCACACTCCTAAGCCTTCCCGGTAATGTCTATTCAGGTATATTTAGGATGAGGCTACACAAGATAGTCAAACCTTGGATTCAAGAGGAGCAGTGTGGTTTTTGTCCTGGTCGTGGAACTGTGGACCAGCTTTATACTCCAGCAGGGTCCTATAGGGTGCATGGGAATTTGCCCAACCAGTCTACATGTGTTTTGTGGACTTGGAAAAGGCTTTTGACTGTATCCCTCCGTAAATCCTGTGGGGAGTGCTCAGAGAGTATGGGGCATCGGACCGCTTAATAGTAGCATTCGGCTCTCTGTATGGTCTGTGTCAGAGCTTGGTTCGCATTGCTGGCAATAAGTCGGAGCCGTTTCCAGTGAGGGATGGAATCCACCAGGGCTGCCCTTTGTCACCAATTCTGTTCATAACTTTTATGGACAGAATTTCTAGGCACAGCAAGGGATCTGCTTTGGTGGCTGCAGGAGTAGTTCTTGGCTTTTTGCAGATGATGTGGTCCTGCTGGCTTCATCCGGGTGTGATCTTCAACTCTCATTGGATCGGTTCGCAGCTTAGTGTGAAGCGACTACGATGAGAATCAGCACCTCTCCTCTAAGTCTGAGACAATGGTTTTAACCCGGAAAAGGGTGGAGTGTCATCGCCTGCTTGCAGATGAGATGCTGCCCCAAGCGGAGGAGTTCAAGTACCTTGGGGTCTTGTTTAAATGTGAGTGTAGAGTGGATTGTGAGATCGACAGGTGGATCGGTGCAGCGTCTGCAGTGATACGGACTCTGCACCGGTCTTGTGTGGTGAAGAGGGAGCTTATCCCGACAGTTAAGCTCTCACTTTACCACTCAATCTACATTCCTATCCTCACCTATGGTCACAAGCTTTGGGTTGTCGAAATAAGCTTCTACCGTAGTGTGGCCAGGTTCTCCCTTAGAGATAGGGTGAGACGCTCTGTCATTTGGGAGGAGCTTAGAGAAAAGCCGGTGCTCCTCCACATGGAGAGGAGCCAGATGATGTGGTTCGGACATCTGGTCAGGATGCCCCCGTAGGACACCTCCGTGGGAAGTTGTTCAAGGCACATCCGACCAGTAGGAGGCCACCGGAAAGACCCAGGACACTTTGGAGAGACTATGTCTCCCAGCGGGCCTGGGAACGCCTTGGGAGGAGATAGCTGGGGAGAGGGAAGTCTGGGCTTCTATGTAATAAAGTTCTGACACATTTATAAAGTAAGTTCTAATTTGATATATATCAATAATGACACATTTATGTAATATGTGAGGATTTTTGTGTTGTTGTCCCATTTGTCCCTTATATACTTGTGACTCACACATTATCCTTGCTTGCCGTGGTATGTGATTTTTGTTCCTGCTTTTGCTGCTACTGCAATACCTTCCTATGAAGCCACAACACTAAGTTTTGGTATTGAAAATGTAAAACAACTTGGTATTGTAGAAAAGGTTGCATGGACACTAAAGCAAGTACCGTATTTTCCGCACCATAAGGCGCCCTGGGTTATAAGCCGCGCCTTCAATGAACGGCATATTTCAAAACGTTGTCCACCTATAAGCCGCCCCGTGTTATAAGCCGCATCTAACTGCGCTAAAGGAATGTCAAAAAAACAGTCAGATAGGTCAGTCAAACTTTAATAATATATTAAAAACCAGCGTGATGTGGGCGCGCATGGAGTCGTATATCAACATGGACGGAGCTGCGTGAAAAAAGCCACCCGGCCTCTTCGCGTAAACTTACCTTAACCACTCGCTCATCTTTTCTTCATCCATCCCTTCGAGTTAGCTTTTATGATGACGCCGGCTGGAAAGGTCTCTTTTGGCAAGGTCTTCCTTTTGAATATCACCATGGGTGGAAGTTTCTGGCCATTAGCATGGCAAGCTAGAACCACAGTGAAGGATGACTTCTCATTCCCTGTGGTGCGAATATTCACCGTACGTGCTCCCGTTGTATCCACAGTGCGGTTCACAGGAATATCAAAAGTCAGTGGAACCTCGTCCATGTTGATAATGTTCTCTGGCCGGATCTTTTTTTCAGCTATCTTGTTTTTACAATATGCACGGAAAGTAGCCAGCTTTTCTTGAAAGTCTTTAGGCAGTTGCTGTGAAATAGTAGTCCGTGTGCGGATGGAGAGATTGCGTCTTTTCATGAACCGGAAACCTGTCGCTTAGTAGGAGCCATTTTGTGGTCTTTACAGATGTAAACACACAAAGGAAATGAAACGTATGGTAATATCCGCGCGCTTCTTCTTCTACGCGGGCGGGTGGTTGCTTACAGTAGAAGAAGAAGCGCTTCCTGTTCTATGGGGGCGGGTGCTTACCTTGGCGGTTGCTTGCGTAGAAGAAGAAGCGCTTCCTCTTCTACGGGGAAAAAAGATGGCGGCTGTTTACCGTAGTTGCGAGACCGAAACTTTATGAAAATGAATCTTAATATTAATCCATATATAAAGCGCACCGGGTTATAAGCCGCACTGTCAGCTTTTGAGTAAATTTGTGGTTTTTAGGTGCGCCTTATAGTGCGGAAAATACGGTATTGGTTGTTGAACTAAAAAATAAAGCACATTAAAAAAAAATATGTTTTTGATGTATTTTGTCTCAATTGTTTTATTCAAGTCTTACAGGTTTTTATTTTCAACTTGCAGATTTTCAGATTCGGTTCTATTCCCCCCCACTTCCATCCTACTGTAGTCTGGTCTCATGCCCTCTGGTCTCATGCCAAGATGTGTCCAACGATAAGCTCAGAGGGTCAAAATATACAAATTGCATATTGTTTTTAAGACTGTACTGGAGAGGAGGCTACGCCGGATAGTCGAACCTCGGATTCAGGAGGAACAGTGTGGTTTTCGTCCTGGTGGTGGAACTGTGGACCAGCTCTATACTCTCGGCAGGGTCCTTGAGGGTGCATGGGAGTTTGCCCAACCAGTCTACATGTGTTTTGTAGACTTGGAGAAGGCATTCGACCGTGTCCCTCGGGAAGTCCTGTGGGGAGTGCTCAGAGAGTACGGGGTATCGGACTGTCTGATTGTGGCAGTCCGCTCCCTGTATGATCAGTGCCAGAGCTTGGTCCGCATTGCCGGCAGTAAGTCGGACACGTTTCCAGTGAGGGTTGGACTCCGCCAAGGCTGCCCTTTGTCACCCATTCTGTTCATAACTTTTATGGACAGAATTTCTAGGCGCAGTCAAGGCGTTGAGGGGATCTGGTTTGGTGGCTGCAGGATTAGGTCTCTGCTTTTTGCAGATGATGTGGTCCTGATGGCTTCATCTGGCCAGGATCTTCAGCTCTCACTGGATCGGTTCGCAGCCGAGTGTGAAGCGACTGGGATGAGAATCAGCACCTCCAAGTCCGAGTTCATGGTTCTCGCCCGGAAAAGGGTGGAGTGCCATCTCCGGGTTGGGGAGGAGATCTTGCCCCAAGTGGAGGAGTTCAAGTACCTCGGAGTCTTGTTCACGAGTGAGGGAAGAGTGGATCGTGAGATCGACAGGCGGATCGGTGCGGCGTCTTCAGTAATGCGGACGCTGTATCGATCCGTTGTGGTGAAGAAGGAGCTGAGCCGGAAGGCAAAGCTCTCAATTTACCGGTCGATCTACGTTCCCATCCTCACCTATGGTCATGAGCTTTGGGTTATGACCGAAAGGACAAGATCACGGGTACAAGCGGCCGAAATGAGTTTCCTCCGCCGGGTGGCGGGTCTCTCCCTTAGAGATAGGGTGAGAAGCTCTGCCATCTGGGGGGAGCTCAAAGTAAAGCCGCTGCTCCTCCACATTGAGAGGAGCCAGATGAGGTGGTTCGGGCATCTGGTCAGGATGCCACCCGAACGCCTCCCTAGGGAGGTGTTTAGGGCACGTCCGACCGGTAGGAGGCCGCGGGGAAGACCCAGGACACGTTGGGAAGACTATGTCTCCCGGCTGGCCTGGGAACGCCTCGGGATCCCACAGGAAGAGCTGGACGAAGTGGCTGGGGAGAGGGAAGTCTGGGCTTCCCTGCTTAGGCTGCTTCCCCCGTGACCCGACCTCGGATAAGCGGAAGAGGATGGATGGATGGATGTAAATTGGTAGAATGTAGCTCGAGTGTTAGATTATTGTGCTTAAACAGCGCCTGTTGCTGGCGGTAGGTGGTAATGCAGGTTGCTGTAAGTGTGCCACGTCATTTTAATTGATCATCAAATGTTCACAGTCTGTTTATAGATTATATGTTGTAATTTATACATAACGATTGTTATTTGTTGTCAGCCCAAACTATACTTAAAGCGACAGTTTATAGCCAGAATTGCACTTTCAGTGTATTAATTGTATTTGAATGAGATGAGGTCCAGCTCATTGAACACACGTGGTGGTCAAGCAGCGTCTGTTCTCAATGGCTACTCGGCACCAATGCCTGCGTTGTATTCTGCTGTAGCAAACATTCTCACCCAAGTGTCTTCAAGAAGGGTGTAAAAGTGCGACAATTTAGGAAACCACGACGACAAAGTGTCAAGGGAGCAGAGTTGAAGAAGGCGCAAGTTTACCGCATCGTTAAAAGTTTGATCCGCTTTAATATACTTTACTCGTTTAGTATTTCCCATTAAAGTATTATCTTTATATTTGTTTTTTCAACAAATAGAAACCAGAAAGTCAGAGTGAATGATACTTTGTCAGATAAAATACTTCTACGTCTCCCCTCTTGTTTATTTTGTAGACAAACGTGTCAGACCACATATATAATTACTGGCGATGATTGAGTAATTGTTACTTTGTTAAATGGATAAGCAGTCGAGGGTGTGGAGCTGACTGGTGCACTAGTTGGTCTACATGGACGCGTTCCTCGCAAGTCCTATCATAAAATGCAAGCTTAGCCGAGCAACAAGGATGCATATTTATCCGGGAGAGTCCAGATACCAATTTCCTTGACACAGTCACACACAAATAAGTTGTGGACCTCCATTATTTTCAGAGTTTTCACCTGTTCTGTCGTGTAGAATCACGTCAGATCGACAGAACCAAAGTATAAGGATCTATTCCATTGCACAGCTGGATTTGATGCTGGCATCTGCTTTTTCCAGGAAGATCTAGTTCCCTTTTAGTCAGATAGTTCCCACGCTGCTTGCTGCACAACAGACATCTTGACTGTTGTGCAGCTGGTTCTCACTTCCGGGAAGAAGTCACTTTGTCAAAATACAAGCAATAAAAGGTCATTTGTCATTTTGATCTATTCATTTGATTGAACCCAAACCCTACTTTTCAGTATTTGACTCTTTAGTTTGCTTTTATTTGAGAGACATTATGTCAATGCTGTGTGGTCTTTCCTTTGTTATTGGTTTCGCTTATGGTGCCAAAAACGATACGAGAGAAAAAAACACTTCAAAGCCTCAATGTGTATTTCAAGGAACAAGTTTATACATATGAAGTTTCCTTCATATGTATAAAACCATATTTTACCATCAATTCAACTTTTTTTTTAAATGTACCTTACATTTAAGTTGTTCTACTTTTCCTTACCAATTTTTATTAGTTACACTCAAACTATTAATCAAAGCAAAAGAATATGAATCAAAGCTTCTTTCTACCTTCGGGT
>NC_084569.2:640000-712500 GCF_033978685.3 Nerophis lumbriciformis
TATATTTATATTCTCTATATTTATATATTTATATTTTCTATACTTATATATTTCTACTCTCTATATTGATACATTTATATTCTCTATATTTATATTCTTTATATTTATATATTTATATTCTCTATATTTATTTGTTCTATATTTATATATTTATATTCTCTATATTTATATATTGTTACATTGTTTACAGGGACGGGGGCAAAGGCCAATGATGTAAATAGGAAACAATAATATTTTTTATTTTAGTTATTTTGCACCATTGACTATATTTTGCAAATAAAGTATAAAATATTGTAAAAATGCGTTGATGACACACATTTTTGTTTGCCTGAAATACTTGTGGTATCAGCAATACTGTCCCTGTAGCAAATTGTTATCAAATCGATATCACACACACAGGTTTTGTCCTTTTAAGTATCGGTACATTTATTTGCTTCAATCTGCTGACAAAATGTCTCCTGTATTGTGCACAAAAATACTGCTCTTATGACACGTCCATCCATCCATCCATTTCCTACCGCTTGTCCTTACGACAGGTCTTACACAGTAAAAGGTAAAGCATGGTTGTGGTTGCCAAGTCCTTCTTACCGTCAGAATCACATGAACAAAAACAAAAACAAGGAAAGAGATAATTTAGGGCGTAGCTGAAGTTTTTCTTGGCAAACATTGAAGGACGATATGAAACGAAAGTCAAAGTAAAAATCTCCTCTCTTGGTTTCAGTCTTTAGAATACTAACTGCCACATAAAGTGTGCTTGAGGTAAGTGTGGTATAGTTTTCTTCTCTGCAAGGTGAGATGATGATGACTTAGACAGCCAGAAGGAAGAACTACAGCAGACTAATCATTGCAATGTGTTTGCTGGCCCCAGTGCCGGCCCAAGCCTCCATGGGGCCCTAAGCAAAATTTGATTTTGGGGCCCTCTATTTCTGCCAATAATATATAAATAATATATAAACTCATTGCGGCTCTGGCAGTGTTGTTTACATGATCCTATTGTCAGCATGGCATGTCTTTACAAATGACATGTCATTTATAAAGATATGGGGGTGGTTCAGTTAAGAACATAAATAATACCAATGGATGAACGAATGATGTCCAGAGTGCCACATATGGTTCCTAATCTTAAAATGTAGAAAACATTCAGCTACAAGAGTGGCCTGGGGTTGAACAGTCCAAGTGATAAAGCTTTGTATTTACAGTAAAAGTGTCATCTTGTCTCATCAGTCTTGTACATATTAGTCTTTAATTACTAGTTTATATTTTTAGTTAATTGTTCATATTTAATGTTTACTTTGTACAAAGAGAGCGCAGTCTACTGAAGTTAAATTCCATGTGTGTTAAACATAACTGGACAATAAAGCTGATTCTGATTCACTTTATTATTTTTGGTAACAAAAACCTGAAACAGCAATGTGCAAAAATGTTGACCTAAAATTGTGTTTTTGTACAATAATATATCTTTGATCATTTAGAAATCATCAGTCAGACTCGTACATGCAAAAAACAAAAAATAATAATTTTTTGTTAATTGCTTTTGGGGGCCCCCTGGTGGCCGCGGGGCCCTAAGCAAGCGCTTAGTACGCTTATGCCTTGGGCCGGCTCTGGCTGGCCCTATTAGGCCCTAAAGTCAACCCGTTTTTCGTTTCATTTCGTTCCCATGCCTGGGCACTAAAAGATATTTTGGTTTTCAATGAGAAAATTTTTTTTCTCCACTTAACATCCAGGAGTATTTTTTTAATTAGTGTTTAAAGTCGGGACTATTTCTTGCTTGGCGTAACAATATTTTCGTTCCAAGAGGTGACGTTTATGTCACGTGCTTCACATTCGACCAATCAGGTAGCCGCGCGGATCCAAGATGGCGATGTCAACAACGTCTAGCGATGAAGAGGAAAATACTCTAAAACACCTTCAAAAAGTTGGAAAAAAAGAACAACAAAATATGCTACATGCATGTTACGTCTGTTGGGAATGAAGAGGTGCCAGGATAAAGCAAAACAGTAGTGTAACCTATTTTTTTGGGCTTTCCTCTTTGTGATGTTAAGTTCCTGTTATGGGGCAGGGCCGACATCCGGGCAACTGAGCTACATACGGGTTCTTCGAGCCATAGCAACCTGACTGGCTTTGAAAACAAACCGTCGCCATGACTCTTTAACCTGTCGACCTGCGCTGATTAAACCCGTCATTCTGCCTCCAAAATGCCAAAAAACGGTGTTGTTTTTGGTTGTGCAAACCACAACTGGAAACAGGGAAAACAAAGGTGGTATTTTGTTCTGCCAAAGCGTGCTAAAAGCCCACAGAGACGAGACAAATGGCTCGCAGCTTTACACCGGGAAAACGAGGACGGTTCTCACTGGAGTCCCCCAAAATATCCCGGGTCGTGTGTTCGGATCAGGCAGGCCCGGCCCTAACCAATCTGGCGCCCTAGGCAAGATTTTAGGTGGCGCCCCCCCCACATCGGCAGTGAAGTGTATATACTCACAAGAACCCGAATAGCTTTGTCTTTGCCCTTTTTTTTTTTACTTACAACTATACCTAATATATAAAGGGGTGGAAAAGTGACTATTACCTGCAGGGCAAACATTAGCTAACCAGAAGGCAATAACAATGTAAACAAAAAACACCTGCTTAAAAGATCTAATACAAACATTGATATGCACGTACAACACTTAGAACTTTTAGCATATCAGTATGTGGAATTAAATTATAGAATGGATTAAGTAAAGAAGTTAAAAATTGTACTGATATGATCCAGTTTAAGAGGTTGTTCAAAATAATAGTGCTTACAGAGTACAAAGAAGAAGAATTATGAGAAATACTTTCAACCTTATTGAAAATAAGATATTCTTCATCTCAGTATGTTAATAATGACTGAATTAATTTATTAATTACATATTACAAAACTGTTGTATACTAATTCATAGATGTTATTTTATTATATAAAAAGGTCAGTAAATGATTCTATATATTTGTAAACGCTTTGAAGTGGGAAAGGGGTAGGATTAAATAAGCTTTGCTTCTTCCTACTCCTTTTCGGGCATGATGTAAAATGAAATTATATGAAATTGTGTGATGTATTATGATGTAAGTGTGTTCATGTTCCAAATAAACTAAAGAAAGAAAGAAATGTCCCTGAGGAATGTAAGGTGGGAGTACTGTAATTACCTAACGTTACATTATTATTTTCCATAACAATTTAGCCCCCTCCACAATATTAAGCCGACGTTAAAACAGAACTAGCTATTTATTGATTAGCAATTGCCGAATCATGTAACATTAGCTTAATGCTAAAAAGCCAGGTTACTATCACATTCTGTAACAGACAAATAATTTCATGTAGGCTAACGTTACCTACCTGCTACCTCTGTCTTTTCTCGTTTCTCCTCCTCTTCTTTTCTCTTTTTTCTTCCCTGGGCACCTGACAGTTTTGGCATCTTGTGTTGATTTTTTGATGTGGTGACGTCCAAAAAGAGTCATGATACGGGAAGGGAGGGGGCGCACCGTGCGGGGGGGGGCGTAATGTTGTAACAAATAATATTTCTATTAAATAGGCTTTACCTTGCATTTTAATTAACGTGGGATTATTTTTTGTATTTAGAAATAATAGTATCAACTTTTGTTTTCTTTTTTTTTTTCTCCAACATTTGTGGCACTGGCGTGGCGCCCCCTGATGGACGGCGCCCTTAGCATTTGCCTATACGGCCTATGTCACGGGCCGGCCCTGGCGGTAAGGGCAGTCGTTTAATCCAACTACAGAACATTTTAACTCGTATCTTAACCTAGCCTCACTGGAAAGACTATTTACATAATCATACGTGTTGGCATTGGGTTGGCATCGTTGTTACGAGAAGAAGGCGTGGCTGAAAAAAATGTCTGTTTGAGAAAAACGAACAACTTGAGCCTTGATTAAGACCTCGGGGGAGTAACATGTACTGTATGTATATATATATCCAGGGCCGGCCCGTGACATAGGCCGTATAGGCAAATGCTAAGGGCGCTGTCCATCAGGGGGCGCCACGCCAGTGCCACAAATGTTGGAGAAAAAAAAAAAAAAAAAAAAGTTGTTACTATTATTTCTAAATACAAAAAAATAATCTCACATTAATCAAAATGCAAAGTAAAGCCTATTTAATAGAAATATTATTTGTTACAACATTACGCCCCCCGCACGGTGCGCCCCCTCCCTTCCCGTATCATGACTCTTTTTGGACGTCACCACATCAAAAAATCAACACAAGATGTCAAAACTGTCAGGTGCCCAGGGAAGAAAAAAGACAAAAGAAAAGGAGGAGAAACGAGAAAAGACAGAAGTAGCAGGTAGGTAACGTTAGCCTACATGAAATTATTTGTCTGTTACAGAATGTGATAGTAACCTGGCTTTTTAGCATTAAGCTAATGTTACATGATTCAGCAATTGCTAATCAATAAATAGCTAGTTCTGTTTTAACGTCGGGTTAATATTGTGGAGGGGGCTAAATTGTTATGGAAAATAATAATGTAACGTTAGGTAATTACAGTACTCCCACCTTACATTCCTCAGGGACATTTCTTTCTTTCTTTAGTTTATTTGGAACATGAACACACTTACATCATAATACATCACACAATTTCATATCATTTCATTTGACATCATGCCCGAAAAGGAGTAGGAAGAAGCAAAGCTTATTTAATCCTACCCCTTTCCCACTTCAAAGCGTTTACAAATATATAGAATCATTTACTGACCTTTTTATATAATAAAATAACATCTATGAATTAGTATACAACAGTTTTGTAATATGTAATTCATTAATTAATTCAGTCATTATTAACATACTGAGATGAAGAATATCTTATTTTCAATAAGGTTGAAAGTATTTCTCATAATTCTTCTTCTTTGTACTCTGTAAGCACTATTATTTTGAACAACCTCTTAAACTGGATCATATCAGTACAATTTTTAACTTCTTTACTTAATCCATTCTATAATTTAATTCCACATACTGATATGCTAAAAGTTCTAAGTGTTGTACGTGCATATAAATGTTTGAATTAGATCTCTCTCAAGCAGGTGTTTTTTGTTTACATTGTTATTGCCTTCTGGTTAGCTAATGTTTGCCCTGCAGGTAATAGTCACTTTTCCACCCCTTTATATATTAGGTATAGTTGTAAGTAAAAAAAAAAGGTCAAAGACAAAGCTATTCGGGTTCTTGTGAGTATATACACTTCACTGCCGATGTGGGGGGGCGCCACCTAAAATCTTGCCTAGGGCGCCAGATTGGTTAGGGCCGGGCCTGTATATATATATACTGTATGATTTTGGCACCAAAAAAATCCTCACCGTCCTGCAAGCATTCCCTGCACTACACGCTGTTACCATGTGGTGGCAGTAATGAGCCTAAGAAGCCTTTTCTCAACTGCCTATAAAAAGCAAGAAGAAGCGTCCGTCTACCAGGTCTGGATCAGCGTACGTTAGCATTTGCACTTTAGCTTTGGAGCTTCATGATTATGTCTACAGGTAAATGATTATATCTACAAGTAATATTGGCACTGTAGCTTCATGATTATGTCTACAGGTAAATGATTATATCTACAAGTAATATTGGCACTGTAGCTTCATGATTATGTCTACAAGTAACATTTGCACCGTAGCTTCATGATTATGTCTACAGGTAAATTATTATATCTACAAGTAACATTTGCACTGCAGCTTCATGATTATGTCTACAGGTAAATGATTATATCTACAAGTAATATTGGCACTGTAGCTTCATGATTATGTCTACAAGTAACATTTGCACTGTAGCTTCATGATTATGTCTACAAGTAACATTTGCACTGTAGCTTCATGATTATGTCTACAGGTAAATGATTATATCTACAAGTAACATTTGCACTGTAGCTTCATGATTATGTCTACAAGTAACATTTGCACCGTAGCTTCATGATTATGTCTACAGGTAAATGATTATATCTACAAGTAACATTTGCACTGCAGCTTCATGATTATGTCTACAGGTAAATGATTATATCTACAAGTAACATTTGCACTGTAGCTTCATGATTATGTCTACAGGTAAATGATTATATCTACAAGTAACATTTGCACTGCAGCTTCATGATTATGTCTACAGGTAAATGATTATATCTACAAGTAACATTTGCACTGCAGCTTCATGATTATGTCTACAGGTAAATGATTATATCTACAAGTAACATTTGCACTGTAGCTTCATGATTATGTCTACAGGTAAATGATTATATCTACAAGTAATATTGGCACTGTAGCTTCATGATTATGTCTACAGGTAAATGATTATATCTACAAGTAATATTGGCACTGTAGCTTCATGATTATGTCTACAGGTAAATGATTATATCTACAAGTAACATTGGCACTGTAGCTTCATGATTATGTCTACAGGTAAAATGCATGATTATGTCTACAGGTAACATTTGCACTGTAGCTTCATGATTATGTCTACAGGTAAATGATTATATCTACAAGTAATATTGGCACTGTAGCTTCATGATTATGTCTACAAGTAACATTTGCACTGTAGCTTCATGATTATGTCTACAGGTAAAATGCATGATTATGTCTACAGGTAACATTTGCACTGTAGCTTCATGATTATGTCTACAGGTAACATTTGCACTGTAGCTTCATGATTATGTCTACAGGTAACATTTGCACTGTAGCTTCATGATTATGTCTACAGGTAAATGATTATATCTACAAGTAATATTGGCACTGTAGCTTCATGATTATGTCTACAAGTAACATTTGCACTGTAGCTTCATGATTATGTCTACAGGTAAATGATTATATCTACAAGTAATATTGGCACTGTAGCTTCATGATTATGTCTACAAGTAACATTTGCACTGTAGCTTCATGATTATGTCTACAGGTAAAATGCATGATTATGTCTACAGGTAACATTTGCACTGTAGCTTCATGATTATGTCTACAGGTAACATTTGCACTGTAGCTTCATGATTATGTCTACAGGTAAATGATTATATCTACAAGTAATATTGGCACTGTAGCTTCATGATTATGTCTACAGGTAAATGATTATATCTACAAGTAATATTGGCACTGTAGCTTCATGATTATGTCTACAGGTAAATGATTATATCTACAAGTAACATTGGCACTGTAGCTTCATGATTATGTCTACAGGTAAAATGCATGATTATGTCTACAGGTAACATTTGCACTGTAGCTTCATGATTATGTCTACAGGTAAATGATTATATCTACAAGTAATATTGGCACTGTAGCTTCATGATTATGTCTACAAGTAACATTTGCACTGTAGCTTCATGATTATGTCTACAGGTAAAATGCATGATTATGTCTACAGGTAACATTTGCACTGTAGCTTCATGATTATGTCTACAGGTAAAATGCATGATTATGTCTACAGGTAACATTTGCACTGTAGCTTCATGATTATGTCTACAGGTAAATGATTATATCTACAAGTAATATTGGCACTGTAGCTTCATGATTATGTCTACAAGTAACATTTGCACTGTAGCTTCATGATTATGTCTACAGGTAAAATGCATGATTATGTCTACAGGTAACATTTGCACTGTAGCTTCATGATTATGTCTACAGGTAAAATGCATGATTATGTCTACAGGTAACATTTGCACTGTAGCTTCATGATTATGTCTACAGGTAACATTTGCACTGTAGCTTCATGATTATGTCTACAGGTAAATGATTATATCTACAAGTAATATTGGCACTGTAGCTTCATGATTATGTCTACAAGTAACATTTGCACTGTAGCTTCATGATTATGTCTACAGGTAAATGATTATATCTACAAGTAATATTGGCACTGTAGCTTCATGATTATGTCTACAAGTAACATTTGCACTGTAGCTTCATGATTATGTCTACAGGTAAAATGCATGATTATGTCTACAGGTAACATTTGCACTGTAGCTTCATGATTATGTCTACAGGTAACATTTGCACTGTAGCTTCATGATTATGTCTACAGGTAAATGATTATATCTACAAGTAATATTGGCACTGTAGCTTCATGATTATGTCTACAGGTAAATGATTATATCTACAAGTAATATTGGCACTGTAGCTTCATGATTATGTCTACAAGTAACATTTGCACTGTAGCTTCATGATTATGTCTACAGGTAAATGATTATATCTACAAGTAATATTGGCACTGTAGCTTCATGATTATGTCTACAAGTAACATTTGCACTGTAGCTTCATGATTATGTCTACAGGTAAAATGCATGATTATGTCTACAGGTAACATTTGCACTGTAGCTTCATGATTATATCTACAGGTAAAATGCATGATTATGTCTGCAGGTCAAATGATTTAAACAATGCCGTGCCTCCGTACAAAGTTGTCTTGAATATGTCCTTAAACAGGTCTCCAGACCTTAGTTAGTGAAAGCTAACAGCCAGGTCATCAGCCTTCCGCAGGTTGTAGGTGTTTGACATGTCAAATAGCTCGTGGAAAGGACTTAAAAGCATGACCGCGTGGACCTTTTTAAAAGTGCCCGTGTCGTTCTCTGCGTTTGTCCCGCAGGCTTCCTCCTCACAGTCCGAAATGTCTGAGCTTGTGGAAGATTTAGTGTCGCCCTCCTCTTTAAACGCCGACACCCAGGAAGACTGCAGTAACCCTCCGGGCGGCGAGGACTACCTGTTTGTGGAGGCCCGGCACCCCAACACCGTCCTGCAGGGCCTCAACACCCTGCGGCTCTTCAACTCCTTCTGTGACGTCACTCTGTGCTGTGGCGGACAGGAGTTCCCCTGTCACCGCATCGTGTTGGCTTCCTTCAGCTCTTACTTCCAGGTACGTGCCTTCAACGTCCACAGTTAACAGCCGCTGACGTTGACCTTTGCAGACCATGTTCACCACCGACCTGAAGGAGTCCAAGCAGGAGCGGGTGGCCATCAATGGAGTGGAGCCACAGATGATCGGCATGCTGGTGAGGTACGCCTATACGTCAGCGGTCTACATTTCCAAAGCAAATGTCCAGGTAGGTTTCCATCTTTTCTTTCTTTTCCACATTGCTCGGTGTTGGTGCTAGGAATTTTCAAAATGGGGTCCCGGGGAGCCCATCAAGTCAGAAAAATGGGGTCCCACTTTTTTGTAAGCGTTTTGAAAACAAATGATAAATGTAGGGGTGTAACGGTACGTGTATTTGTATTGAACCGTTTGGGTACGGGGGTTCCGGTTCGGTTCGGAGGTGTACCGAACGAGTCTCCACACGGACATATTAAGTAGCGTAACGCACGTTGTGTAAACAATGCACACCGAGGCACAACACACGGCATGCTAGCAGCCAGAGGTGGGACCAAGTCATTGTTTTGCAAGTCACAAGTAAGTCTCAAGTCTTTGCCCTCAAGTCCGAGTCAAGTCCCGAGTCAAGACAGGCAAGCCCCGAGTCAAGTCCAAAGTCAAGACTGGAAAGTCTCAAGTCAAGTCCTAAGTCCTGCATTTTGAGTTTCGAGTCCTTTCAAGTCCTTTTAACCACAGACTAATATATTAACACAGATTGTGTATGCTTTTCAAACGCTGTATTTATTTATTAAAACAAGTGCATTTTAAATTGCAGGAAAGAAAATTGTGCTGACATTGCACTTTATAATAGCACTATTAACCAGTCATTTTAAACATTAACTCATTCCTTTACAGAACAAACACATTGAAAAATAAAGTGCAAATGTACTTATTTGTACAAAAGTGTTAACATTGAAAAAACATGACATATACGTGAACATAACAAAAAAGTTGTACTTTTTACATGTCAGGGCCCTATGCTGCATTGCATTTGCAAAAGACCAAATTAGCCAAGAGTCTGTCAGTCATTTGTGCACGATGGGGGCGTAGTATGATGCCACCGTGGCTGAAAACTCGCTCCACTGGAGCACTGGAGGCAGGCACTGCCAAGACTCTCATGGCCACTCGGAACAGTGAAGGAAGAGTCTTCATGTTCAATGCCCAGAACAAAAGGGGGGAGAGAGTTGTTTTGGGTTGGTGCACTACTTGTAAGTATATCTTGTGTTTTTTATGTTGATTTAATACAAAAAATTAAAAAAAAAAATTATTTCTTGTGCGGCCCGATACCAATCGATCCACGGACCAGTACCGGGCCGCGGCCCGGTGGTTGGGGACCACTGAGGTAAACAACCAACAGTATGTCAGAAAGCTAGCTAAAACAGTACACATATTCATAATATAGTATACATTTTAACTGACCTTTATTTGACTATTTTTGTCTTTTTTTAGGTGGCTAAAATACGCGGTGCTGCTGACCGCCGTCTAACGTTACGTGTGATATATTGACTAACGTAACCCTGCTTAAAAAAAATCACTGAACAAAAAGTATGAATAAGGTAGTGAACTGCAACAGATTCCCGTGTTTGCAATAACGTTATAACGTTAGCAGTGAGTTTACAGCCTCACTGATTTAACTACACAGCAAATAAAAGTCACGTTACTTAGCCAATAAACGTTATCTTACATTCAAAACTTACCCTTCTTTGTGCAACTTCAAATGCCGGACGAAGTTGGAAGTTGTTGCCTCTCCATCAGTCATTTTGGAACCGCATGTGTTGCATACTGCAAACCGTTTTGTGTTGACCACCTTGTAATTTTTATACCCAAACGAAATTATTTTAGGTATCATTTTTTGTTCACTGGCGTGTGGTTTGGACATGTCTTCTTCGTTGGTTGTCCTGCAATTTGATTGGATGAATGCTGTGTGATGAAAACAAAGTAGATCTAATTTGATTGGCTGTTGTACTGAGAGCACACCAGCTGACACACGCAACGCTGATAGACAAGTACACAATGAAAAATACAGAGCGCTCCCGAATAACTTTTTCATCTTTGGGTTTTGGGGAAAGTAGCAAGTCATGTAAAGTCATGTCAATTCAAAAGGCTCAAGTCCAAGTGAAGTCACAAGTCATTGATGTTAAAGTCTAAGTCAAGTTGCAAGTCTTTTTACATTTTGTCAAGTCGAGTCTAAAGTCATCAAATTCATGACTCGAGTCTGACTCGAGTCCAAGTCATGTGACTCGAGTCCACACCTCTGCTAGCAGCTAACGGGCTAGGATAGACTGACCATACGTCCTCTTTTCACCGGACATGTCCTCTTTTGCGGAGCTGTCAGGGCGGAGTTTCATAAATGCCTCAAATGTCCGGCATTTTGAGTTAGGGTTGCGTGTATTTTCAATGTACGTTCAGGGTTAAGAAGGGGTTAAAAACAAAACAAACAGCAGCATTGATGAGGGAGGGGCAGAGACAGAGAGAGAGAGAGAGAGTTATGATAAACGCGCATGCGTCGCCAGGCTCTGCTTTTTATCCATAGATTTATCACATTTCATTTTTTATTATCTATAGCAGGGGTGTCAAAAGTGTGCCCCGGAGGCCATCTGCGGCCCACAGCTAATGTTTTAAAGGCCCACGGCACATTCTAAAAATACTATTAAAATAAACAAAAACAAAAGTGAAATAAAAAAGGTTAAATGTAATTTAGAAAAAGTTGCAATGTTGACTAATAAAACAAAGCTGTTTTTTTTTCTTTCAAACTGTCATTGCTCAAAACATAATATTGAATCAAAATCAATGTTATTATGAATTATTGACCTATCAAAGGTTCCCATTACTTCACATCAAATATTACACTAAGAAAAATATTTTTGGTGGAAGATTTTGCTAATTTGGTAAATAAATAACCGAAAATGTATATTTTGTTGTTTTCTTACTGTACCGAAAATGAACCGAACCGTGATCTCTAAACCGAGGTACGTACCAAACCAACATTTGTGTGTACCGTTACACCCCTAGATAAATGTATGCATTATCCTGTTATATTATTAGTAGAGATGTCCGATAATATCGAACTGCCGATATCGGCCCATAAATGCTGTGGCTCCGAAATGACAACACAGGCACGGCTTCTTAAAGACGGGCTCTTTACTTGGGTTTATGTCGTGAAAACTACAGGACAAGACATGAAATCCAATGCTTTAGACATAGTTCAGTCACAGGCAAATAAAGTGCTAAACAAAATAGCTACCACGTGGCAGCCTGCCACTTCAGAGGTTCTTGGGCAGCAAATATTTCAGTCTTGTGCATACTAAATGAGCGTACAATAATTAAACCAATGTACTTTATAAATATACAGAACAATTTGACACAATATGACAAAATACCTTGTTCAGCTAGCTAAATGTTCTTGCTGCTGCTGATGGCTCGCTCAAAAACCTTTGCATGTCTAGGCGAATGCAGGTCTCGCAACCTCCAATACTAAACCAAAGCCTCGCGAGAATAGCGGTGTAACAAAGGAAATAAATTGCCCTTTTTATAGTAAACAAAATGTGTCGTATTTACAAAAAAATGTAACATGAATTCACAACCATAATAATTTTCAACAAAAAATATTAACCCTTAAAACAAAAATATTATGTGTAAGTTTCAACGACACTTACAAATGCTTTAAAATCAAGGTTCAAGGTTCAACTTTATTGTCCCCGCGGGGAAATTTATCTTGGGCACAGTGCATCATCATTGCTTTCTTAACATACCCAAAAACAACAGAACAAAAACACAAGCACAGACACAACCACAACCATACAACTAACATTTAAACATCAGAACATGGAGCTTGATAGACATAGGTGGCACTTTGATGTAGGCATAAAATCTACAGTATGGAGATAAAGATAAAGTACCAATGTGCATTGCACTAGAGCTCATGGATAAAGTGCTGTGTGCTAAAGTGCTTAGTTCTAAAGTGCTATGTGCTAAAAAAGTGCTAACCTATGTATTAAAATTCTATTGCACATTGTTGGTCAGCTTAATGGAGGCTGGGACAAATGATAATTTAAGGCGGTTAAATTTGCATAGTGGGACCCGGAGTCTTCTCCCTGATGGCAGGGTTCCATATTCAGGAAAGAGTGGGTGTTGTGAGTTGGAAATAATTTTCTTAGCTTTTTTCCTAACTGCCTGCTCATAGATGCTCTGTATAGGCTCATATTCTTTCCTCCCTACGATTTTCATTGCCGTTTTATGCATGCCGGCCAGTTTGCTTTTGAGCTTAACGGTTAGGTTGCCAAACCATGAGGTGATCCCATATCTAATGATGCTCTCTACAATGGCACGGTAGAAAATCATCATGATGTGGCTGCTTACGCCGTACAATCTGTTCACTCCCAAAATGTACGCAAATGTGCAATCACAAACATACGTATATCAACATGGACAGAGCTGCGTGAAAAAAGCCACCCGGCCTCTTCGCGTAAACTTAAACTTACCTTAACCACTCGCTCATCTTTTCTTCATCCATCCCTTCGAGTTAGCTTTTATGATGACGCCGGCTGGAAAGGTCTCTTTTGGCAAGGTCTTCCTTTTGAATATCACCATGGGTGGAAGTTTCTGGCCATTAGCATGGCAAGCTAGAACCACAGTGAAGGATGACTTCTCATTCCCTGTGGTGCGAATATTCACCGTACGTGCTCCCGTTGTATCCACAGTGCGGTTCACAGGAATATCAGTTGCTGTGAAATAGTAATCCGTGTGCGGATGGAGAGATTGCGTCTTTTCATGAACCGGATCCCTGACGCTTAGTAGGAGCCATTTTGTGGTCTTTACAGATGTAAACACACAAAGGAAATGAAACGTACGGTGATATCCGCGCGCTTTTTCTTCTTCTACGCGGGCGGGTGGTTGCTTACAGTAGAAGAAGAAGCGCTTCCTGTTCTATGGGGGCGGGTGCTTACCTTGGCGGTTGCTTGCGTAGAAGAAGAAGCGCTTCCTGTTCTACCGGGAAAAAAGATGGCGGCTGTTTACCGTAGTTACGAGACCGAAACTTTATGAAAATGAATCTTAATATTTATCCATATATAAAGCGCACCGGGTTAAAAGCCGCACTGTCAGCTTTTGAGTAAATTTGTGGTTTTTAGGTGCGGCTAATAGTGCGGAAAATACGGTACTTGATCAACAGACATACAGGTCACACTGTGGGTGGCCGTATAAACAAGTTTAACACTGTTACAACACTGTGAACCCACACCAAACAAGAATGACAAACACATTTCGGGAGAACATCCGCACCGTAACACAACATAAACACAAAATAATTAATGATCTTGTAATTAATCCTGATTACAATATCAATTAAAATAATTGTGATTATTATTATCTCATCCAGCCCTAGTACAAGCTGTTTTCCGCGTGGTGTTTGGATCTTAGTCAATCTGACCCCAAGTCTCAACTAGACAACCTCACACGTCCAAACCACGGCATCTTCCGGGTCACATGTGCTCTTAGGACTTTGCAGGCTCGGTCGGGTCCAACGTTTTGCGCACTCACCGCTTGAACCACCCCGCTCTGTTCAGGCCTTGTTGGCGGCGGCCAACCTGCTGGATGTGATGGCTGTGCGGGAGGCCTGCTGTCGTTTTATGGAGCGTCAGATGGACGAGATAAACTGTGTGGGGATCCACTGCTTTGCCGAGGCACATTCATGTAAGCAGCTGGAAACTCAAAGCATGGACTATATTCTTGAGCACTTCAGCTGCGTCTGTCAACAGGTGAGACCTCTGCACACTTTGCTGTGCCACAGCCTTTCTAGGCCAGTGTTTTTCAACCTTTTTTGAGCCAGGGTACATTTTTTTCGTTGAAAAAATGCGGAGGCACACCACCAGCAGAAATCATTAAAAAACGAAACTCCGTTGACAGTAAAAAGTCGTTGTCACAATTGTTGGATATGACTTTAAAACATAACCAAGCATGCATCACTATAGCTCTTGTCTCAAAGTAGGTGTACTGTCACCACCTGTCACATCACACCCTGACTTATTTGGACTTTTTTGCTGTTTTCCTGTGTGTAGTGTTTTAGTTCTTGTCTTGCGCTCTTATTTTGGTGTCTTTTTCTCTTTTTTTTGGTATTTTCCTGTAGCAGTTTCATGTCTTCCTTTTGAGCGATATTTCCCGCATCTACTTTGTTTTAGCAATCAGGAATATTTCAGTTGTTTTTATCCTTCTTTGTGGGGACATTGTTGATTGTCATGTCATGTTCGGATGTACATTGTGGACGCCGTCTTCGCTCCACTGTAAGTCTTTGCTGTCGTCCAGCATTCTGTTTTTGTTTACTTTGTAGCCAGTTCAGTTTTAGTTTTGTTTCCCATAGCATCCCTAAGCTTCAATGCCTTTTTAGGGGCACTCACCTTTTTGTTTATTTTTGCTTTAAGCATTAGATACGTTAACCAAGCAATTAGCTACCTGCTGCCACCTACTGATATGGAAGAGTATTACCATACTTGCCAACCTTGAGACCTCTGATTTCGGGAGATGGGGCGTGGGGGCGTGGTTGGGGGTGTGGCTAAGAGGGGAGGAGTATATTTACAGCTAGAATTCACCAAGTCAAGTATTTCATATATATATATATATATATATATATTTAAAAAAAAAATATATATAAGGTATATATATATATATATATATAAGGAATACTTGACTTTCAGTGAATTCTAGCTATATATATTAATTTTATTTTATATATATATATATATATATATATATATATATATATATATATATATATATATATATATATATGTAAATAAAAGAAATACTTGAATTTCAGTGTTCATTTATTTACACATATACACACACATAACACTCATCTACTCATTGTTGAGTTAAGGGTTGAATTGTCCATCCTTGTTCTATTCTCTGTCACTATTTTTCTAACCATGCTGAACACCCTTTCGCAGGTACCCAGAAAGGTTTCGAGTACCACCAAAAAAACTGAATCTCTGAAGACAGTATAAAAATCTGTGTTAAAGGTGTACAAATACTGTTTGTATAATAAGCATGTTATTGTTTACAAATTAGGGTTAAGAGTTTAGTACTAAAAAGAAAAAAGAATGTGGCTTAAGTACAGTTTTTTAATTGAGCTGCTGCATTTTTTGGTTGGGTTGTTTATTTATTTTGAGTAACTTCTATACATTTCTAAAAGGGGAGGAATGTAATAGAGTGATCTATGTTTGCCTGTTGCCATCTCCTGGTGAATGTTGGCTATAGCGTACTGGGGTTACTTTTTGGTTGGCCAACGATTTACGTAGTGTTGCACACCTGACGTCAAGTGTGTGAGTCTGTTCTGAAGTCTACAGTAAAGAGACGTACTTCATCCCCTCGCCTGTTTATTGCCTCCAACTCAATATATTACAACAACATTGCTGTTTACGGCAGACAAACTGCTTTACGGTAGAATAAAACATGACTGCTGTTGTTGTGTGTTGTTACCGCGCTGGGAGGACGTTAATGAAACTGCCTAACAATAAACCCACATAAGAAACCAAGAACTCGCCCTCCATCATTCTACAGTTATAACGTGTTTGAGCAGGCACGCTGTTTATATTGTGGGAAAGCAGACGTGAATACAGGCTGTTGACACGTCACTCAGGTCCGCATGGAGCTGGAGGGGGCGTGGCTTCCAGCTTTGCCTGAATTTCGGGAGATTTTAGGGAGAAAATTTGTCCTGGGAGGTTTTCGGGAGAGGCGCTGAATTTCGGGAGTCTCCCGGAGAATCCGGGAGGGTTGGCAAGTATGGTATTACACGGTTACTCTGCCGAGCTCTAGACAGCACCGACACTCAACAACAACACATCATTTGCAGATTGCAATCACTGGTTTGCATCAAATATTTTTAACCCAAATAGGTGAAATGACATAATCTCCCACGGCACACCAGACTGTATCTCACACAGTGGTTGAAAAACATTGTTCTAGACAGCGCTTAAAAAGTCATTAAGTGATAAATTCCCGGCCTGAAAGAAATAAATAAAAAATCTCTCTGATCTCCCTTGCAGGAGGAGTTCCTGTCTCTGTGTGTGGACAAGCTGACTGAAATTCTAGCCAGTGACGACCTGAACGTGTCTCGAGAGGAGCTGGTGTTCGAGGCTGCCATGCTGTGGCTAAATAAATGTCCATCCCGCAAGCAGAGCTTTGACAAGGTAGTTCAGTCTGTGTGGTTCATGGGCTGATGGTACACAGCTTTTGAGACCAAATTTGTGACTGCGCCGGTAGTAACGCGCTATATTTACTCAGTTACATCTACTTGAGTAACTTTTGGGATAAATTGTACTTCTAAGAGTAGTTTTAATGCAACATACTTTTACTTTTACTTGAGTATATTTATAGAGAAGAAACGCTACTTTTACTCCGCTACTTTTACTCCGCTACTTTTATCTACATTCAGCTCGCTACTCGCTACTAATTTTTATCGATCTGTTAATGCACGCTTTGTTTGTTTTGGTCTGTCAGACAGACCTTCATAGTGCCTGCGTTTCAACAAATACAGTCACTGGTGACGTTCACTCCGTTCCACCAATCAGATGCAGTCACTGGTGACGTTGGACCAATCAAACAGAGCCAGGCGGTCACATGACCTGACTTAAACAAGTTGAAAAATGTATTCGGGTGTTACCATTTAGTGGTCAATCGTACAGAATATGTACTGTACTGTGCAATCTACTAATAAAAGTTTCAATCAATCAATCAATCAATCAAAAGCGTGAAGGAATAAAGACCCTTTTTTATTTCAACCGTACATCCCGTCAAAAGCCTAAAGACTGACTGCACAGTTCCTGTCTTCACAATAAAAGTGCCGCGCCTGCGCTTTCAAAATAATAGTCTCCGAAAGCCAGCGCAAACAAGCTAGCAAGCTAGCAAGCGACGGAGTTTGCCGCCAATGTATTTCTTGTAAAGTGTATAAAAACGAATATGGAAGCTGGACAAATAAGAAGCCAAAAACCAACCACTTTCATGTGGTATTAGACAGGAAGGAGGAACTTTTTTTCTCCTCCATTTGAAAACGTGGACGTTATCATCACTACTGTCTGATTACAATCAATGCAAGTCATCAGAATCAGGTAATACACCAACTTATATTCTTGTCTTCATGAAAGAAAGGAATCTATATGTGTTAAACATGCATGTATATTCATTAAAACACCTTTAACATGTAAACAAAAACGGCAAAATAAATAAATATAAATTATAGTGTGTGTGTGTGTGTGTGTGTGTGTGTGTGTGTGTGTGTGTGTGTGTGTGTGTGTGTGTGTGTGTGTGTGTGTGTGTGTGTGTGTGTGTGTGTGTGTGTGTGTGTTACTCATCAGTTGCTCAGTACTTGAGTAGTTTTTTCACAACATACTTTTTACTTTTACTCAAGTAAATATTTGGGTGACTACTCCTTACTCTTACTTGAGTACAATTTCTGGTTACTCTACCCACCTCTGCCGCCCACTCTTTTCTTGAAGGTCCTGGAACACGTCCGTCTGCCTCTCATCAGCCCTTACTACCTCCACGATGTGATCGAGTCTGTTGATGTGGTGAAGGAGAACCAGGGCTGCCAAAGGCTTATCTCTGAGGCCAAAGACTACCTGCTGCTAAAGGACCGCCGCAGAGAGCTCTTCTGCCCCCGGGCACGGCCTCGTAAATCCACTGGTAATTTTTGAAGGCAGGAAAATCCCTGCCTTTGCTCTGCTCCTTCATTCTAATCGTTTTGTTTGCATCGCAACAGGAACGTCCGAAGTCATCGTAACAGTCGGTGGGGAGGACGACAAGGTGGTGTTGCGCACCGTGGAGAGCTTCGATCCTGCGACCAATAAGTGGAATAACCTGGCATGCCTGCCTTTCGCTGTGAGCAAGCACGGTTTGGTGGTGTCCGGTGGGTTAACAGGGTCATAACCTCACCAAGGAACTGATTTTAAAACGACTAAGTTGCAGTCTTCCATGTAGACTCCACTCTGTACTTAGCTGGAGGGGAGTTTCCTGACGGCTCAGCCAGCAGGGAGTTATGGCGCTACGACACGTGCTTCAACACCTGGATGGAAATGGCTCCAATGAATGTTGCCCGCTCCGAACTTGGTGAGTGTGTGCCGATTAGGGATGTAAAAGTATCAAAATCTCACGATACTATATCAGTGTTAAGGCTACGGTACAATATTGTTAAAGTAGCAATGATTGTCACACCCACACTAGGTGTGGTGAAATTTGTCCTCTGCATTTGACCCATCACCTTGTTCACCCCCTGGGAGGTGAGGGGAGCAGTGGGCAGCAGCGGTGGCCGCGTCCCGGGAATCATTTTTGGTGATTTAACCCCCAATTATAATCCTTGATGCTGAGTGCCAAGCAGGGAGGTAATGCAGGGCCGGCCCGTGGCATAGGCCGTATAGGCAAATGCTAAGGGCGCCGTCCATCAGGGGGCGCCATGCCAGTGCCACAAATGTTGGAGAAAAAAAAAAAGTTGTTACTATTATTTCTAAATACAAAAAATAATCTCACGTTAATTAAAATGCAAAGTAAAGCCTATTTAATAGAAATATTATTATATACAACATTACGCCCCCCCTCCTCCCCACGCACGGTGCGCCCCCTCCCTTCCCGTATCATGACTCTTTTTGGACGTCACCACATCAAAAAATCAACACAAGATGTCAAAACGGCCAAAACTGTCAGGTGCCCAGGGAAGAAAAAAGAGAAAAGAAGAGGAGGAGAAACGAGAAAAGACAGAGGTAGCAGGTAGGTAACGTTAGCCTACATGAAATTATTTGTCTGTTACAGAATGTGATAGTAACCTGGCTTTTTAGCATTAAGCTAATGTTACATGATTCGGCAATTGCTAATCAATAAATAGCTAGTTCTGTTTTAACGTCGGGTTAATATTGTGGAGGGGGCTAAATTGTTATGGAAAATAATAATGTAACGTTAGGTAATTACAGTACTCCCACCTTACATTCCTCAGGGACATTTGTATTAGATCTTTTAAGCAGGTGTTTTTTGTTTACATTATTGCCTTCTGGTTAGCTAATGTTTGCCCTGCAGGTAATAGTCACTTTTCCACCCCTTTATATATTAGTTAGTTGTAAGTAAAAAAAAAAGGTCAAAGACAAAGCTATTCGGGTTCTTGTGAGTATATACACTTCACTGCCGATGTGGGGGGGCGCCACCTAAAATCTTGCCTAGGGCGCCAGATTGATTAGGGCCGGGCCTGAGGTAATGGCTCCCATTTTTATAGTCTTTGGTATGACTCGGCCGGGGTTTGAACTCACAACCTATCGATCTCAAAGATTATTATTATTAGAGATATCCGATAATGGCTTTTTTGCCGATACTCCGATATTGTCCAACTCTTAATTACCGATTCCGATATCAACCGATATATGCAGTCGTGGAATTAACACATTATTATGCCTAATTTTGTTTTGATACCCCGCTGGATGCATTAAACAATGTAACAAGGTTTTCCAAAATAAATCAACTCAAGTTATGGAAAAAAAATGCCAACATGGCACTGCCATATTTATTATTGAAGTCACAAAGTGCATTATTTTTTTAACATGCCCCCAAACAGCAGCTTGGAATTTGGGGCATGCTCTCCCTGAGAGAGCAAGAGGAGGTTGAGGTGGGGGGGGGTGTATATTGTAGCGTCCCGGAAGAGTTATCAAATCAAATCAAATCAACTTTATTTATAAAGCACATTTAAAATTTACCACAGGGGTAGCCAAAGTGCTGTACAATGAACAGGTTAAAAGATAAAACGAGTACCGAGCAAACACAACACAAACAGAACACGATAAAAAATAAATAATTAAAATAGAATAAATAAAAACATAAAAACAGGTTCACAGCAGGTGTATTGTGGGGCGCGTTAGTGCTGCAAGGGGTTCTGGGTATTTGTTCTGTTGTGTTTATGTTGTGTTACGGTGCGGATGTTGTCCCGAAATGTGTTGTCATTCTTGTTTGGTGTGGGTTCACAGTGTGGCGCATATTTGTAACAGTGTTAAAGTTGTTTATACGGCCACCCTCAGTGTGACCTGTATGGCTGTTGACCAAGTATTGTGTGTGTGTGTGTGTGTGTGTGTGTGTGTGTGTGTGTGTGTGTGTGTGTGTGTGTGTGTGTGTGTGTGTGTGTGTGTGTGTGTGTGTGTGTGTGTGTGTGTGTGTGTGTGTGTGTGTGTGTGTGTGTGTGTGTGTGTGTGTGTGTGTGTGTGTGTGTGTGTGTGTGTGTGTGTGTGTGTGTGTGTGTGTGTGTGTGTGTGTGTGTGTGTGTGTGTGTGTGTGTGGCCGTAGATATTATGTGATTGGGTTGGCACGCAAAGGCAGTGCCTTTAAGGTTTATTGGCGCTTTGTACTTCTCCCTACGTCCATGTACACAGCGGCCTTTTAAAAAGTCATACATTTTACTCTTTGAAACCGATACCGATAATTTCCGATATTACATTTTAAAGCATTTATCGGCCGATTAATTTCGGCAGTCCGATATTATCGGACATCTCTAATTATTATTATTATTATTAGGCTTAGACCGGGGGTCGGCAACCCGCGGCTCTAGAGCCGCATGCGGCTCTTTAGCGCCGCCCTAGTGGCTCTCTGGAGCTTTTTAAAAAATATATAAAAGATGAGGGGGAAAAAAAATATTTTTTGTTTTAGTATGTTTTCTGTAGGAGGACAAACATGACACAAACCTCCCTAATTGTTACAAAGCACACTGTTTATATTAAACATGCTTCACTGATTAGAGTATTTGGCGAGCGCCGTTTTGTCCTACTAATTTTGGCGGTCCTTGAACTCATCTTAGTTTGTTTACATATATAACTTTCTCCGACTTCCTAGGACGTGTTTTATCCTTTTTCTGTCTCATTTTGTCCACCAAATTTTAACTTTGTGCATGAATGCACAAAGGTGAGTTTTGTCGATGTTATTGACTTGTGTGGAGTGCTAATCAGACATATTTGGTCACTGCATGACTGCAAGCTAATCGATGCTAACATGCTATTTAGGCTAGCGATATGTACATATTGCATCATTATGCCTCATTTGTAGCTATATTTGAGCTCATTTAGTTTCCTTTAAGTCCTCTTAATTCAATTTATATCTCATGACACACTATCTGTATGTAATATGGCTTTTAATTTTTTGCGGCTCCAGACAAATGTGTTTTTGTATTTTTGGTCCAATATGGCTCTTTCAACATTTTGGGTTGCCGACCCCTGACTTAGACAAACTTTAATGATCCACAAGGAAAATTGTTCCACACAGTAGCTCAGTTACAAATGATGGAAAGGACAATGCAGGTATAAAATAGACTAAAAGCAATATAACATATATACGTAATATTTACATATATGTACAGTATAGGATATATACTGATATATTATATGTTTGTATCATATATACAATATACTTGTTAGTTAACGTTTCTGAGTAACAGCATTTTCCTGTAGAATATAAACATGTCCACTAGTGATGGGTCCGGCAACACCGATGCATCGGCGCATGCGTCGAGCTCATAGAGCAAAACCCTGTGTCGGTGCGCGTACCGCTTTTAGAAAGTCACGTGACCAATCATGAGCTGTTTTGGTCACGTGACCGATACGCCAACTGTGTCGCACTGACGCCTCCTCTGTGCCCTGTGAGCGGCTCTTTTCTACAGCCGGAGAAATAATAACTAAGAAGAGAAATCGTCTAAAATGTAATACGTCGGAAAAACTTTTTATTTTTATTTTTATAAAAATGTGTAAAAAAATTAAATTAAAAAAAATTCCCAGTCCACAATCATCCACAACACGTTCTCTTAGATTTCCATGTTATGATACATGTTCACATTATTTATTGACTGTATCTAAAAAAGATAAAAATATATTTGTATTTAAATGAAGATATGAAATAATCCTAAATGAAATACAATGACTTGGTTTATATTATTGTATATACTAGGGCAGGGGTCACCAACGCGGTGCCCGCGGTCACCAGGTAGCCCGTAAGGACCAGATCAGTCGCCCGCTGGCCTGTTCTAAAAATAGCTCAAAGAGCAGCACTTACCAGTGAGCTGCCTCTATTTTTTAAATGTCATTTATTTACTAGCAAGCTGGTCTCGCTTTGCTCGACATTTTTAATTCTAAAAGAGACAAAACTCCAATAGAATTTGAAAATCCAAGAAAACATATTAAAGACTTGGTCTTCACTTGGAATAAGTGGTAGAAAATGGATGGATGGATGGCTCTTCACTTGTTTAAATAAATTCATTTATTTTTTACTTTGCTTCTTATTACTTTTAGAAATACAATTTTAGAGAAAAAAATACAACCTTAAAAATGATTTTAGGATTTTGAAACAAATATACCTTTTTACCTTTTAAATTTCTTCCTCTTCTTTCCTGACAATTTAAATCAATGTTCAAGTAATTTTTTCTTTTCTTTTTATTGTAAAGAATAATAAATATTTTAGCTTCTGTTTTTTCGACGAAGAATATTTGTGAAATATTTCTTTAAACTTACTATGATTAAAATTCAAAAAAATTATTCTGGCAAATCTAGAAAATCTGTAGAATCAAATTTAAATCTTATTTCAAAGTATTTTGAATTTCTTTTAAAATTTTTCTTCTGGAAAATCTGGAAGAAATACTGATTTGTCTTTGTTAGAAATATAGCTTGGTCCAATTTGTTAAATATTCTAACAAAGTGCAGATTGGATTTTAACCAATTCAAAACATGTCATCAATATTCCAAAATGTATCTTAATCAGGAAAAATGACTAATGATGCTCCATAAATTCTTTTTTTAATTTTTTCAAAAAGATTCAAATTAGCTAGTTTTTCTCTTCTTTTTGTCGGTTGAATTTTGAATTTTAAAGAGTCGAAATTGAAGATAAACTATGTTTCAAAAAAATTTTATTTATTTTTTCGTGTTTTCTCCTCTTTTAAACCGTTCAATTAAGTGTTTTTTTCATCATTTATTCTCTAGAAAAAACCTTCCGTAAAAGGAAAAAAAAATGTACAACGGAATGACAGACAGAAATACCCATTTTTTTTATATATATAAATGTATTTATTGAGGTATTCTTGTTTAAATCACACTTACGTGTAACTTACAAATGACAATATATTTATTTATTTAAGTGTGTATCAAACTGGTAGCCCTTCGCATTAATCAGTACCCAAGAAGTAGTTTTTGGTTTCAAAAAGGTTGGTGACCCCTGTACTAGGGCATCAAATCAGTGTCAGTTGAGTCGGTCCATAGGTTGCCTGTAGGGATTTTTAATGTCCAGCAGATGTCAGTATTTAGTGACACAGTATCGACACAGTATCAATACAGTTTTGCAATGTGTCGAAACGCTTCATGACGCCTCATCAACCCATCACTAATGTCCACTGTGGAGGACACTGCTTCTCAGAAAGTAAAAGTTGAAAGACACTTAAGTGAACATTGTTTTACACTTGTTACAAAGTATGTTTACATTGTCATTTTAAAGACACTAAACTAAGTTTTTTTTTTTTTATTATTATTATTATTATTATTATTAAAAAGACCTACAAATGCCATAGTCTGTAAAATTAAGTTGCAGGAATGTTTAGGATAAACACAATTACTGTAATTGAACACAAACATAATGTTCTCATCATACTACAAACATGTATTTTTAAGCGCAAAGAATTGGGCAGGGACATCTACTGTTTTTATCAAATATTTAAAAAAAAAAAACTGTGTGTGTCGCTCCAGTTTCCTCCCACATTAAAAAAATATTCATACCGTGACGATATCACACCATCAAATTTTGATAGCAATAATTCCTTATTACAGCCAAGTACAAAAGTGTGTGTGTGATGTTTTTATCGTAATTTTTTTCAACAATAATGCAATTGTCTCTTGCTCTCTGTCCTTGCAGGGCTTGTGATGCTGGATGGTTTTGTTTACGCTGTGGGCGGTTGGGAAGGACGCTACCGTCTGGCCTCAGTGGAGTGCTACAACCCTCACACCAACTCCTGGCAGTTCACAGAATCCGTCAAGATGGCTGTCACCAGCCCTGCTGTGGTGGCCCTCGACGGTCTGCTCTACGTTACTGGTAATGGGAAGGAATTGTCATACTTTGGGGCGTGGGGTGTTTACTAGGGCTGCAGCTAACGATTATTTTTCTATCGATTAATCTATAGATTATTTTTTCGATTAATCGGTTAATCCATAGATTTTTTTTTTTTCGATTAATCTATAGATTATTTTTCCTTTTACCGATTTTTTTATTTATTTAAAATGAAGAGGAAAAAATAAATTTAGGCCAGTTTTTTCAAAAGGCATGGCTTTTATTTACAAAAAAAAAAGTATGGCCACTAGTCAGTCAACATTGACAACAACATGACAAAATATTCTGTAACAATGTAAACATTTAAAACTTTTAACATTTAACAAAATTAAAAGTAGCTTATTTGCTTTTTAATGTGCAAATATAAAAGTAAACATCCAGTGCAAATCTTAATATTCTGGAATAGTATAAGCATTTCAAAAGTAAAAGTATTGCTTATTTTGCTTTAAAATGTGCAAAAATAAAGATAAACATCCAATACAAAAAAGTGCAAAACGGAAATATTCTGTAACAAGTGTAAACATTTCAACAAAAGTAAAAGTATTGCTTATTTGCTAAAATGTGCAAAAATAAAGCTAAACATCCAATACAAAAAAGTGTACAGTGTAAACATTTCAACAAAAGTAAAATTATTGCTTATTTTGCTTAATAACACAACAATGATAGTATGATTAAAGTGAAAGTTAATTGTTGGTTTGTACATAGTATATGTAACTGTTAATGTTGTAAAAGGTATTTGCACAACTAATTAACGTTAGCGTTTGTGACACGTCTTGTGCCGTGGGGTTCTTTCAGGACCGACAGACTGAACGCCAGACGGCTTTGCCAGGTTTACAGTCTTTTAATTTTACACAAAGTCTTTTCTCTTCCAACTGCGCGGATCGCGCACCTGGGCACGATTGCGGCGTCGCTCCCGGCGCGCCCCGCCTCGCCGCTCGCTCGCCGCCGCCGCCGCCTCTCCACAGCGTTAAAGAGGAGCGCGTCTTTGTAAACACTGAACAGGCACGCCAAACGCGCCTCTCAGAGCGAAACGGTGCTTTAGTTTATGAATTTACAACGTAGATACAAATGACACATTCATGTTTTTGTGTAATAATGACAACGTATACGCACGCGGACGATTGACTTGTTGATGGTGATGGCAAGAACGCTGTCGGGGGTTTTCTTTTCAAATGTTCGTTCATAGCCGTTGTGCTGCTATGATAGGCCATTTCCGCTCGACACAGTGTGCATACAACAACATTATTAGGCCGTTTATTGAAATACTCCCACACTTTTGACGACTTTTGGCGTGCTTTTTTCCCCTCGCTCGCATCGTCTGCTTTGCGCTCTGCCATGACAGTAAAGTAGTGTGACGTAAATATGCGACGCGCCGACACACAAAAACGGCGTCGACGTATTTACGTAACCGATGACGTCGACTACGTCGACGCGTCGTTTCAGCCTTAGTGTTTACTCAACTGCAGGCATCTGGTTGGAGAAAGGAGGGTATTTGTAACACATCTTTTACTAGTTATATTGTTATAAGATGTCACGTTCAAACACTGAGGACATCTATTAAACAAAACAAAAGGCAAGGAATCAAACAGAGACAGATTTCAATTTGGACTCAATATTGAGGAGAGACATGGCCACTGCACTCTCTGTACAGTCCTGCACCACGCTCTGACGAAGAAGAAGGTTTTCGTCTCCTCTTTATTACGATATTCAATGTTCACGCACCAACACATGTCTCAGCAGGAATGGGGAGTATGTAAAACAGTCATTGTTTTCGGTCGCTTTGAAGACCAAGAAGTGGGATTTCTCGGGCTTGGGCTCTTCCTGGATCCAGCTGGGGCAGGTGTTGGAGGACAATGGATAACCCCTCCCGTCTCCTGACCACAGGGACTTCAAGAGGGCAGCGGGTCGTAAATAGCGTTGACCTCGGTTACCAAATAGTTGGAAGAGAGTTTGTGAAATACTTCAGAGAGAGTTCGTTTAACACTTCAAAGAGAGTTCCTCTGGAAGTTGAGCAGATCCTGCCATCTGTCCGTGTTGAAATCACAGTGGCGTTTCACGAGCCTTCTTCCTCTTGTTAGGCCTCGAAAGACAGCGTTCATAATACAACGTTTCTTTTGTGATAATTTACAAACAATTATTCCAACAATAACATTGGTAGTCTGCATGGGTTTGAGTCATTCCCCATCAACTTTTGGAGTTGTTTGTGCCCCAATTCGGCGACACTCGTGTTTTTTTTATTTATTGCATCTATTATAGAGGTCATTTATGTGAGAAAATGACTCACTTAAGAAGGTTCGGAAAGATGCTCTTTTTTTTTTTTTTTTTTTCCATGCAGGTGGAGCAGTTCTGGAGGATGGCGACGGCACAGATCTCACACAGGTGTACGACCCTAAAACCGCCACTTGGACGGAAGTTTCCGCAATGCAGATTCCTCGTTCTGGTTCAGCAGCTTGTACGCTAAAAGGAAGGATTTATGTTATAGGTAATTTCCTCTTTAACATCTTCCCAATATGGATACAAATCAAGGTACTTTAGCAGTCCTGAGCAAACTACATGCGGTCCGTTAAGATTTTCAATCCGGCCCGCCGGACGTTCTACATACATTTTTTTTTACCTTTTAACATCAAAAGTGTGTTTGCCATTATGATGTGCAGTGCTGTTTTTAAATGACTAAGTCTTGAACTATACAAAGTATTTCAATGGTCGAAATCTGCGCTTTTGAGTGTTATAGGAGTTATTTCAAGTTAAAGTCCCAATGATTGTCACACACACACTAGGTGTGGTGAAATTATTATTATGATTATTATTATCCATTTGACCCATCCCCATGTTCACCCCCTGGGTGGTGAGGCGAGCAGTGAGCAGCAACGGAATCATTTGTTGATTTAACCCCCAATTCCAACCCTTGATGCTGAGTGCCAAGCAGGGAGGTAATGCATACCGTATTTTCCGCACCATAAGGCGCCCTGGGTTAAAAGCCGCGCCTTCAATGAACGGCATATTTCAAAACTTTGTCCACCTATAAGCCGCCCGGTGTTGTAAGCCGCATCTAACTGCGCTAAAGGAATGTCAAAAAAACAGTCAGATAGGTCAGTCAAACTTTAATAATATATTAAAAACCAGCGTTCTAACAACTCTGTTCACTCCCAAAATGTACGCAAATGTGCAATCACAAACATACGTATATCAACATGGACAGAGCTGCGTGAAAAAAGCCACCCGGCCTCTTCGCGTAAACTTAAACTTACCTTAACCACTCGCTCATCTTTTCTTCATCCATCCCTTCGAGTTAGCTTTTATGATGACGCCGGCTGGAAAGGTCTCTTTTGGCAAGGTCTTCCTTTTGAATATCACCATGGGTGGAAGTTTCTGGCCATTAGCATGGCAAGCTAGAACCACAGTGAAGGATGACTTCTCATTCCCTGTGGTGCGAATATTCACCGTACGTGCTCCCGTTGTATCCACAGTGCGGTTCACAGGAATATCAGTTGCTGTGAAATAGTAATCCGTGTGCGGATGGAGAGATTGCGTCTTTTCATGAACCGGATCCCTGACGCTTAGTAGGAGCCATTTTGTGGTCTTTACAGATGTAAACACACAAAGGAAATGAAACGTACGGTATATCCGCGCGCTTTTTCTTCTTCTACGCGGGCGGGTGGTTGCTTACAGTAGAAGAAGAAGCGCTTCCTGTTCTATGGGGGCGGGTGCTTACCTTGGCGGTTGCTTGCGTAGAAGAAGAAGCGCTTGCTGTTCTACCGGGAAAAAAGATGGCGGCTGTTTACCGAAGTTGCGAGATCGAAACTTTATGAAAATGAATCGTAATATTAATCCATATATAAAGCGCACCGGGTTAAAAGCCGCACTGTCAGCTTTTGAGTAAATTTGTGGTTTTTAGGTGCGGCTAATAGTGCGGAAAATACGGTACTTGCCAACCCTCCCGAATTTTCCGGGAGACTCCCGAAATTCAGCGCCTCTCCCGAAAACCTCCCGGGACAAATTTTCTCCCGAAATTCAGGCGGACTCAGGTCCATGAGGACCTGAGTCCGCTAACCCACAACATAAACAGCATACCTGCCCAATAACGTTATAACTGTAGAATGATGGAGGGCGAGTTCTTGGTTTCTTATGTGGGTTTATTATTAGGCAGTTTCATTAACGTCCTCCCAGCGCGGCAACAACACACAACAACAGCAGTCACGTTTTTGTATACCGTAAAGCAGTTCGTCTGCCGTAAACAGCAATGTTGTGACACTCTTAAACAGGACAATACTGCCATCTAGTGCATTTGATGAAAGTACTTTTGTGCGTGCCACACAGCAATGCATCATCAGAGAGGGTGTTCAGCATGGTTCGAAAAATAGTGACAGAGAATAGAACAAGGATGGACAATTCAACCCTTAACTCAACAATGAGTAGATGAGTGTTATGTGTGTGTATATGTGTAAATAAATGAACACTGAAATTCAAGTATTTATTTTATATATATATATATATATATATATATATATATATATATATATATATATAAAATCTATGAAATACTTGACTTGGTGAATTCTAGCTGTAAATATACTCCTCCCATTTTAGCCACGCCCCCGTCCCACCCCGACCACGCCCACCCCTACCCCCTTCCCCCCACCTCCCGAAATCGGAGGTCTCAAGGTTGGCAAGTATGAGGTAATGGTTCCCATTTTTATAATCTTTGGTGTGACTCGGCCGGGGTTTGAACTCACAACCTACCGATCTCAGACCAGGAACAAACCAGAGTGGGCGGGGTTTATTTTCAGAGCAGCCAACCCCAAACGCCTGTGTCAGGAACATATTTTTACGTGGTAATATATCATATTGTAGGTGTTTATGGCCCTTTGCATTCATATTTTGCTGTTTTTTTTACATTTTTGTTGTTTTGCTTGGTCTTAGAAGTAAAAGAGGAGCAAGAACTCTTCTTCTTTCGTGTATCGTCAGATGTCCAACTCGGTGTCGCGTAGCCATACCCCATACTTGCCAACCTTGAGACCTCCGATTTCGGGAGGTGGGGGGGGTGGGGGGGTGGGGGCGTGGTCGGGACGGGGCCTGGTTGAGGGGGGCGTGGTTAAGAGGGGAGGAGTATATTGACAGCTAGAATTCACCAAGTCAAGTATTTCATATATATATATATATATATATATATATATATATATATATATATACATATATATATATATATATCTACATCCTGAAAGTATGCAAACAAAACTGTGTTTAGATAATTGATACTTCAAACTTGCATGAATAAATATTAAGGAATATAACATAACTTGGCTTCTGAGAGTTTCAAAATGTAATGAATAAAATGCTAAAGTTGTTGATAAACAAGCAATTATTTTAATAATTAAATATGGTCATTTTAAATGAATAATTATGATCATTTAAAATTAATGATTTCAAATATGTTTATTTTAATGTATAATTCTATGGCTGGATGTAATAAGGAGTCAGAAAAAATACAAATAAAAATACAATTAATTTTGATGTTTTTAGCAAAATATAGTAAAAATTTATTATTATTTTTTTAATTAATAAATATATTTATTTTTAGGTAAGATAAACATAATAATACAATATATCTCTAGTCTGGATGATTTAGTTCTCGTCACCCTGTTGTCATAAAGAAAAGGCTGTCCTCACTCAGGTCCGCATGGAGCTGGAGGGGGCGTGGCCTCCAGCTCCGGCTGAAAATCGGGAGATTTTCGGGAGAATATTTGTCCCGGGAGATTTTCGGGAGAGACAGTGAAATTCAGGAGTCTCCCGGAAAATTCGGGAGGGTTGGCAAGTATGATGACCCTAAGCGACCGACCCCGGTCCGTAGACCAGGGGTGCTCATTACGTCGATCGCGAGCTACCGGTCGATCTCGGAGGGTGTGTCAGTCGATCACCAGCCAGGCATTAAAAAAATAGTCCTAAAAATGAGCGATCATAAATCTTCACTATGACGTCACTTTCGTCACTTGATTGACATTCACGGCACCCGAGGGTCTTCTGAGATGACGCTGGCTGCTGCCAGCTCATTAAAATTACCGACTGGAAGGCGAGAAACACTTTATTTCAACAGACTCTGGCGCCGTACCTGTCGTCAAAACTCCAAAGACCGACTGCACAGTTGCGCTAACAAAATAAGAGTCTCAGAAAGCTGGCGTGCACAAGCTAGCAAGCTACGGAGTTTGCCGCCAATGTATTTCTTGTAAAGTGTATACAAAGGAGTACGGAAGCTGGACAAATAAGATGCCAAAAACCAACCACTTTCATGTGGTATTGGACCGAAAGGAGGACTTTTTTTCTCCTCCATTCGAAAATGCGGACGTTTCAGCACCACTGTCTGATTCCAATCAATGCAAGTCATCAGAATCAGGTAATACACCAACTTATATTCTTGTCTTCATGAAAGAAAGGAATCTATATGTGTTAAACATGCTTGTATTATCTTTAAACACCTTTAACTTATTAACTATATGTGTTAAACATGCTTGTATTATCTTTAAACACCTTTAACTTATTAACAATATTAACTATATGTGTTAAACATGCTTGTATTATCTTTAAACACCTTTAACTTATTAACTACCGTATTTTCCGCACCATAAGCCGCCCTGGGTTATAAGCCGCGCCTTCAATGAATGGCATATTTCAAAACTTTGTCCACCTATAAGCCGCCCCGTGTTGTAAGCCGCATCCAACTGCGCTAAAGGAATGTCAAAAAAACAGTCAGATAGGTCAGTCAAACTTTAATAATATATTAAAAACCAGCGTGATGTGGGCGCGCATGGAGTCGTATATCAACATGGACGGAGCTGCGTGAAAAAAGCCACCCGGCCTCTTCGCGTAAACTTACCTTAACCACTCGCTCATCTTTTCTTCATCCATCCATCCCTTCGAGTTAGCTTTTATGATGACGCCGGCTGGAAAGGTCTCTTTTGGCAAGGTCTTCCTTTTGAATATCACCATGGGTGGAAGTTTCTGGCCATTAGCATGGCAAGCTAGAACCACAGTGAAGGATGACTTCTCATTCCCTGTGGTGCGAATATTCACCGTACGTGCTCCCGTTGTATCCACAGTGCGGTTCACAGGAATATCAAAAGTCAGTGGAACCTCGTCCATGTTGATAATGTTCTCTGGCCGGATCTTTTTTTCAGCTATCTTGTTTTTACAATATGCACGGAAAGTAGCCAGCTTTTCTTGAAAGTCTTTAGGCAGTTGCTGTGAAATAGTAGTCCGTGTGCGGATGGAGAGATTGCGTCTTTTCATGAACCGGAAACCTGTCGCTTAGTAGGAGCCATTTTGTGGTCTTTACAGATGTAAACACACAAAGAAAATGAAACGTACGGTAATATCCGCGCGCTTTTTCTTCTTCTACGCGGGCGGGTGGTTGCTTACAGTAGAAGAAGAAGCGCTTCCTGTTCTATGGGGGCGGGTGCTTACCTTGGCGGTTGCTTGCGTAGAAGAAGAAGCACTTCCTCTTCTACGGGGAAAAAAGATGGCGGCTGTTTACCGTAGTTGCGACACCGAAACTTTATGAAAATGAATCTTAATATTAATCCATATATAAAGCGCACCGGGTTATAAGCCGCACTGTCAGCTTTTGAGTAAATTTGTGGTTTTTAGGTGCGGCTAATACGGTATATGTATTAAACATTCTTGTATTATCATTAAACACCTTTAATTTTTTAACAATATTAACTGTGTTAAACATGCTTGTATTATCATTAAACACCTTTAACTTGTTAACAATATTAACTATATGTGTTAAACATGCTTGTATTATCATTAAACACCTTTAATTTTTTAACAATATTAACTATATGTGTTAAACATGCTTGCATTATCTTTAAACACCTTTTACTTGTTAACAATATTAACTATATGTATTAAACGTACTTGTATTATCATTAAACACCTTTAATTTTTTAACAATATTAACTATAAACATATATTTCATAAATAAGTAAATGTAAATTATATGTATGAATGAGGTAGATCCCCACGACTTGATCAATTGAAAAGTAGCTCGCCTGCAGAAAAAGTGTGACAAAAACCGTAGACGGTTCAGCGCGGTAGGTCGTCTCCTCCGATGGCACCATCTCCTGGGTCCCAAATGTAGCGGTGGACTCGGGAGGGCCCGGCCGACTCCCACTCCTGCTTCCAAGCTGCTGCCAACCATGCACCTCTGTATGGGACACTGTGACTTTTGGTATTAGTGTTCCTGAAAAAAAAAAAGACCCAAACACACATACTGTACAGCAGATTTTTACAGCTAAATGTGTACATATTATTTATACACCTCTCTCAATGTGCCCCCCCCCCCCACCCACATGACCATGTTTGTTTTATGGTAGGTGGCTGGCACGCCTCAAAGGAAAACACAGACAAGGTGGAGTGTTACAACCCCAAGACAAACCAGTGGACCATGTGCTCCGCCATGAAAGAACGACGCTACCGGCCCGGTGCTACCGTGCTGGATGGAAAGATCTACGTCCTGGGAGGAGAGGAAGGATGGGACCGGTAAGATAGAAGTACACTGCAGTCCGTCTCAGTGAAGGTGCAACTTTGATCCCCTCTAGATACCACGACACCATCGAGAGTTTCTGCGACATAACGGACACGTGGGAAATAGTCGGGGAGTTGCCCAGCAGTCGCAGCTGGCTCAGCTGTGTGTCGCTCCTGCTGAGGAAGGACATCAGCTGCAACATCTGCCCCAGTAAGCCAAACGACAAGTAAATGAGAGACACAGAGCTGTATTTTTCTACTGTAAGAATGACTCAATGCTGAATTGTTGCTGTTTGGGCCAAAGATTTCAATTGTGAATATTTTTTTTTTTAAAGTACGTGTTTGTATTAAACATTGTTTTTGTCACATGTTTTTGTTTTGCAATTAGTGTCCATAATGTTAAATAGAAATGATAAATAAATGATAAATGGGTTGTACTTGTATAGCGCTTTTCTACCTTCAAGGTACTCAAAGCGCTTTGACACTACTTCCACATTTACCCATTCACACACACATTCACACACTGATGGAGGGAGCTGCCATGCAAGGCGCTAACCAGCAGCCATCAGGAGCAAGGGTGAAGTGTCTTGCTCAGGACACAACGGACATGACGCGGTTGGTACTAGGTGGGGATTGAACCAGGGACCCTCGGGTCGCGCACGGCCACTCTTCCACTGCGCCACGCCGTCCCAAAATACAAAATGTTAAATTATATTAAATGCCCATTATTACTTTGTTTGCTATTTAATGGCATGGAAGTCTACACTTCAAGTTAATCTTAATCTTAATAAGGATTTATTCCTAAAAAAAAAAAAAAAAAAAAAAAAAAAAAGTATTTGCCATGGTGTTTCTAACATAGACATGTTATAAATAGACTCGGCATTGGCTGCTGTGACACGAGAAATTGGGCCGCCATCTTGAAGTGGTGATGAGCAGTGTTGGGTTAGTTACTGAAAACTAAGGCTGCAGCTAACGATTATTTTTCTATCGATTAATCTATAGATTATTTTTTTCGATTAATCGGTTTATCTATAGATAATTTGTCGATTAATCTATAGATTATTTTTCCTTCTACCGATTATTTTTTTATTTAAAATGAAGATGAAAAAATAAATGTAGGCCAGTTTTTTCAAAAGGCATGGCTTTTATTTACAAAAAAAAAAGTATGGCCACTCAGTCAACATTGACAACAACATGACAAAATATTCTGTAACTATGTGAACATTTAAAACTTTTAACATTTAACAAAATTAAAAGTAGCTTATTTGCTTTTTAATGTGCAAATATAAAAGTAAACATCCAGTGCAATCTTAATATTCTGCAATAGTATAAGCATTTCAAAAGTAAAAGTATTGCTTATTTGCTAAAATGTGCAAAAATAAAGATAAACATCCAATACAAAAAAGTGCAAAACGAAATATTCTGTAACTGTGTAAACGTTTCAACAAAAGTAAAAGTATTGCTTATTTGCTAAAATGTGCAAAAATAAAGCTAAACATCCAATACAAAAAAGTGTACAGTGTAAACATTTCAACAAAAGTAAAAGTATTGCTTATTTTGCTTAATAACACAACAATGATAGTATGATTAAAGTGAAAGTTAATTGTTGGTTTGTACATAGTATATGTAACTATTAATGTTGTAAAAGGTATTTGCACAACTAATTAACGTTAGCGTTAAAGAAGAGCGCGTCTTTGTAAACACTGAACAGGCACGCCAAACGCGCCTCTCAGAGCGAAGCAGTGTTTTAGTTTATGAATTTACAACGCAGATACAAATGACACATTCATGTTTTTGTGTAATGATGACAACGTATACTCAGGCGGACGATTGACTAGTTGATGGTGATGGCAAGAACGCTGTCGGGTGTTTTCTTTTCAAATGTTCGTTTATAGCCGTTGTGCATACAACAACATTATTAGCAGAGGTGGGTAGAGTAGCCAGAAATTGTACTCAAGTAAGAGTACTGTTACTTTAGAGATTTATTACTCAAGTAAAAGTAAGGAGTAGTCACCCAAATATTTACTTGAGTAAAAGTAAAAAGTATGTTGTAAAAAAACTACTCAAGTACTGAGTAACTGATGAGTCACATACACACATACATATATATATATATATATATATACACACACACACACACATATATATATATATATATATACACACACATATATATATACATACATTGATATATACAGTATATAATTTATATTTATTTATTTTGCCGTTTTTGTTTACATGTTAAAGGTGTTTTAATGAATATACAAGCATGTTTAACACATATAGATTCCTTTCTTTCATGAAGACAAGAATATAAGTTGGTGTATTACCTGATTCTGATGACTTGCATTGATTGTAATCAGACAGACAGTATTGCTTATAACGTCCACGTTTTCAAATGGAGGAGAAAAAAAGTTCCTCCTTTCTGTCTAATACCACATGAAAGTGGTTGGTTTTTGGTATCTTATTTGTCCATTATACACTTTACAAGAAATAAATTGGCGGCAAACTCCGTAGCTTGCTAGCTTGTTAGCGCTGGCTTTCGGAGACTCTTATTTTGAAAGCGCGGCGCGATGGAGCGGCACTTTTATTGTGAAGACAGGAACTGTGCAGTCAGTCTTTAGGCTTTTGACGGGATGTACGGTTGAAATAAAACAAGTATCTTTTTTCCTTCACACTTTTGATTGATTGATCGGAACTTTTATTAGTAGATTGCACAGTACAGTACATATTCCGTACAATTGATCACTAAATGGTAACACCCCAATAAGTTTTTCAACTTGTTTAAGTCAGGTCATGTGACCACCTGGCTCTGTTTGATTGGTCCAACGTCACCAGTGACTGCATCTGATTGGTGGAACGAAGTGAAACGTCACCAGTAAGGCAGGCACTATGAAGGTCTGTCTGACAGACCAAAACAAACAAAGCGTGCATTAACAGATCAATAAAAATTAGTAGCGAGTAGCGAGCTGAATGTAGATAAAAGTAGCGGAGTAAAAGTAGCGTTTCTTCTTAGGCCGTTTATTGAAATACTCCCACACTTTTGACGACTTTTGGCGTGCTTTTTCCCCCTCGCTCGCACCGCTCGCATCGTCTGCTTTGCGCTCCGCCATGACGGTAGTGTGACGTAAATATGCGACGCGTCGAAGCACAAAAACGGCGTCGACGTATTTACGTAACCGATGACGTCGACGTTTCAGCCCTACTGAAAACCATTAATTAGTTACAGTTACTAGTTACTTTATTTCAAAAGTAACTCCGTTACTAACTCAGTTACTTACACCAAAAAGTAATGCGTTACTGTGAAAAGTAACTATTTAGTTACTTCTTTTTCCCCCCCTTTTTTTTTAAGGCTCCCATTAATGCCCTTTTAGCCTTCATTTCAGTACTGTTATTGCACTGAAGAATAATACAATGTGTTGATCAACTTGACATGCATTTGCATCACTCAACTCTGCTAAGCAATGTGCTCTACATACAACACACAAAGACAAAGATATGTTTCAAAGGGCCAATTTATTTCAGGCCAGAACAAATTGACAAAACTATTTTAAATAGCTGCAACATAATGGCACTTTAACTTTAAGTAGATAGGATCTTTGATCCAAGACACAACTTACATTTAACTAAAATGTTATTTTCTTTGTGCTCGACAAAAGAAAAGTATTGAGAATGTCTCCATGTTAAAAAACTCGACTTCTGGCTTCTCCATGATGTCTTGTTAGTTGTTATGAGAGCAGCGTATGTGTGTGTGTGTGTGTGTGTGGCCCTTTAAGATATGACAGCATGTGAGGTGAGTGACGTCAGTGAGTGAGTGGGCGAGAGAGGTGAGGGACGGCGACAGTGAGTGCTTTCAGGTGCTCTAGCTTGGTGGATGGCTGCGTCCAATAAAGTCACAAAGTTGCAACAAACCGCCGGTCTCGTCATTCACCCTCAGCTGTAAAGACCCACTGCCGGGTAAAGTGAAGGTTGTTAGCGCCGAAGACGTACATAGGCCCTGGAGGAACGTCTCCCCTGCGCTCCTCAACTGCGGTATGGGAGTCCCCCCCGCCCCCACCCACACCCACACCGCTGCAATAAAACACACTCAGATCTTCTGTTTCTAGCCGATACTACATGAAAAATAACGCAGTAACGCATCATGTAGTAACGGTAACTGAGTTACTGAATATAAAAAATAACGCGTTAGATTACTAGTTACCGCCGAAACTAACGGCGTTACAGTAACGCGTTACTTTGTAACGCGTTAGTCCCAACACTGGTGATGAGGAGCCGGCGAGCAGCCTAAACTGACAGCTGACTGGTAGAAAACAAAGATGCTAAACTGACAGTTGACAACAAAGATGGTGTTCAGCCTTTTCCTGCTCAAATGAGCGGACTGTTGAAAATAGGAATCGGGGGATTACTTTTCACAAGTAGGATTTAACATTAACGTACTATTGGTTGTACAGGTAAAAGCCAGTAAATTAGAATATTTTGAAAAACTTGATTTATTTCAGTAATTGCATTCAAAAGGTGTAACTTGTACATTATATTTATTCATTGCACACAGACTGATGCATTCAAATGTTTATTTCATTTAATTTTGATGATTTGAAGTGGCAACAAATGAAAATCCAAAATTCCGTGTGTCACAAAATTAGAATATTCCTTAAGGCTAATACAAAAAAGGGATTTTTAGAAATGTTGGCCAACTGAAAAGTATGAAAATGAAAAATATGAGCATGTACAATACTCAATACTTGCTTGGAGCTCCTTTTGCCTCAATTACTGCGTTAATGCGGCGTGGCATGGAGTCCATGAGTTTCTGGCACTGCTCAGGTGTTATGAGAGCCCAGGTTGCTCTGATAGTGGCCTTCAACTCTTCTGCGTTTTTGGGTCTGGCATTCTGCATCTTCCTTTTCACAATACCCCACAGATTTTCTATGGGGCTAAGGTCAGGGGAGTTGGCGGGCCAATTTAGAACAGAAATACCATGATCCGTAAACCAGGCACGGGTAGATTTTGCGCTGTGTGCAGGCGCCAAGTCCTGTTGGAACTTGAAATCTCCATCTCCATAGAGCAGGTCAGCAGCAGGAAGCATGAAGTGCTCTAAAACTTGCTGGTAGACGGCTGCGTTGACCCTGGATCTCAGGAAACAGAGTGGACCGACACCAGCAGATGACATGGCACCCCAAACCATCACTGATGGTGGAAACTTTACACTAGACTTCAGGCAACGTGGATCCTGTGCCTCTCCTGTCTTCCTCCAGACTCTGGGACCTCGATTTCCAAAGGAAATGCAAAATTTGCATGGTTGGGTGATGGTTTGGGGTGCCATGTCATCTGCTGGTGTCGGTCCACTCTGTTTCCTGAGATCCAGGGTCAACGCAGCCGTCTACCAGCAAGTTTTAGAGCACTTCATGCTTCCTGCTGCTGACCTGCTCTATGGAGATGGAGATTTCAAGTTCCAACAGGACTTGGCGCCTGCACACAGCGCAAAATCTACCCGTGCCTGGTTTACGGACCATGGTATTTCTGTTCTAAATTGGCCCGCCAACTCCCCTGACCTTAGCCCCATAGAAAATCTGTGGGGTATTGTGAAAAGGAAGATGCAGAATGCCAGACCCAAAAACGCAGAAGAGTTGAAGGCCACTATCAGAGCAACCTGGGCTCTCATAACACCTGAGCAGTGCCAGAAACTCATGGACTCCATGCCACGCCGCATTAACGCAGTAATTGAGGCAAAAGGAGCTCCAACCAAGTATTGAGTATTGTACATGCTCATATTTTTCATTTTCATACTTTTCAGTTAGCCAACATTTCTAAAAATCCCTTTTTTGTATTAGCCTTAAGTAATATTCTAATTTTGTGACACACGGAATTTTGGATTTTCATTTGTTGCCACTTCAAATCATCAAAATTAAATGAAATAAACATTTGAATGCATCAGTCTGTGTGCAATGAATAAATATAATGTACAAGTTACACCTTTTGAATGCAATTACTGAAATAAATCAAGTTTTTCAAAATATTCTAATTTACTGGCTTTTACCTGTATTTTGTGAAAAGAATATTACCACAGAGTTGAGAAGGAGCAAATATCTTCAATAGTACTGAAATCTTAGCCGCTAGCAAACAAGCGTATGACCATAATAGAATTGCTTGTCAATGAAATTAATTACATTTAAAAATGTCCTAATTGAATAACAAAGTTGAAATAAGTTTATATATGTTTATGTTTAAGTATTTGGCACACGCTTTTATCCAAAGCGACCATACTTGCCAACCCTCCCGAATTTTCCGGGAGACTCCTTAAATTCAGCGCCTCTCCCGAAAACCTCCCGGGACAAATATTCTCCCGAAAATCTCCCGATTTTCAGCCGGAGCTGGAGGCCACGCCCCCTCCAGCTCCATGCGGACCTGAGTGAGGACAGCCTTTTTTCACGACGGGAGGACAACAGGGTGACAAGAACTAAATCATCCAGACTAGAGATACATTGTATTATGTTTATTTTACCTAAAAATAAATATATTTATTAACGTAAAAAATAAATAAATACATTTTTACTATATTTTGCTAAAAACATCAAAATTGTGTTTTTATTTGTATTTTTTTGTGACTCCTTATTACATCCAGCCATAGAATTATACATTAAAATAAACATATTTGAAATAATTGATTTTAAATTATCATAATAATTCATTTAAAATGACCATATTTAATTATTAAAATAATTGCTTGTTTATCAACAACTTTAGCATTTTATTCATTACATTTTGAAACTCTCAGAAGCCAAGTTATGTTATATTCCTTAATATTTATTTATGCAAGTTTGAAGTATCAATTATCTAAACACAGTTTTGTTTGCATATTTTCAGGAGATATATATATATATATATATTATATATATGTATGAAATACTTGACTTGGTGAATTCTAGCTGTCAATATACTCCTCCCCTCTTAACCACGCCCCGCCCCACCCCCGACCACGCCCCCAGCCCCCACCTCCCGAAATCGGAGGTCTCAAGGTTGGCAAGTATGAAAGCGACAAGTATGAAAGCGACATACATAAAAGCGACATACATAAAAAATACATACAAAACAATCAGTGTAAACATGATCATTTAAGGGAAGAATGTAATACAAAATATCAATACAAAGTGTCAAGACAGAATAAACACTGCTGCTGCAGCAACAGAGATACAGTCTAAATGTCCCTCAAATATATAGATATCTAATGTTTATGTAGGATATACACATGTATATATAACCTAATTATATTGTTTCTTCAATTTAAAAATAGCTGACCGTTTTTCCCCCCTTCTCTGGGATTATATTCCCAGTTTTGATCTCGGATGTCTGGTCACTTATAGCATATAAGAATATTCTATTACTCTTAGGCAAACTATGAATAATAAAACATGTGTCCTTTATCATAGCTACACGTATGACAAAAAAACTGCGTGAAAATCAGTGGTATTCAGTGAGGTAAAATGAATTAAATGCGCTGACAGTTCATTGCTCCTGCCAAATGAATTGCACTGAGTGGAGCGGATCACCACTCCAAGATGGCGGCCCCGCGTCTCGTCAGCGCCAGTAGGCAGTAGCGCTCCATGCTGCGTCTATGCTTTCTAATGTGACACTGCGATAGTCTGGAAGCCGCAGTGGATTGTGGGTACATCGTCACTCCGCCATAATCATTATTAGTCCTACGCCGGCTGGAGGAGTTTGCAGTCATGAGAGGAATTCGTTCCTTCAACAACTTCTCTGTGAGTCTAGGGTTGTCTAGTTCTTGGGAATGTATAATTGTCCCGATTTATAACTAGTCTTTAAGCTTCCAACTTCCAACGTGAACTTGCATTTAGTTGTCGTTAGCCTCTCGGCTAGCGTGCTAGCTGGCTAATAAAATGCCTGTAATCCTAATAGAGATATGTAATATATACAACCATGCCTGTTTGACTATTCTTATAACATGTTTTTATTTACATTTACTTATTTGTAGCGTGGTTTGTAAGCCCTAACCGAGCTCGGCACTATCTGAAGGTCACATTCGAACGAATGCAACCTTTTTTTGAAAGGGACAAGCGGTAGGAAATGGATGGATGGAGGAAAATACCGCCAGAAACGTGTTTCAATATATTTTTTATACACCATCCAATCCATTTTATTTGTATAGCACATTTAAACAAAAATGTTTCCAAAGTGCTGCACAACAATATTAAAAACAATATTCAAATATTATCCTTAGCTCCACCAATGACTGAATAAAAACAAAAATAATAATAAATTAAAGCTGCAAGCAGCGTTGGTCGGGCCCGCGTATTTTGCAGGTGCTAGTCCTAAGTGTCCCAATACTTTTGTCCAGTTTTAGTCCCAAGTGTCCCAATACTTTTGGCAAGTTGTAGTCCTAAGTGTCCCAATACTTTTGTCAAGTTGTAGTCCCAAGTGTCCCAATACTTTTGTCCAGTTTTCGGCCTAAGTGTCCCAATACTTTTGTCCAGTTTTCGGCCTAAGTGTCCCAATACTTTTGTCCAGTTTTCGGCCTAAGTGTCCCAATACTTTTGTCCAGTTTTCGGCCTAAGTGTCCCAATACTTTTGTCCAGTTTTCGGCCTAAGTGTCCCAATACTTTTGTCCAGTTTTCGGCCTAAGTGTCCCAATACTTTTGTCCAGTGGTAGTCATAAGTGTCCCAATACGTTTGTCTAGTGTACCGTATTTTCCGCACCATAAGGCGCCCTGGGTTATAAGCCGCGCCTTCAATGAACGGCATATTTCAAAACTTTGTCCACCTATAAGCCGCCCCGTGTTGTAAGCCGCATCTAACTGCGCTAAAGGAATGTCAAAAAAACAGTCAAATAGGTCAGTCAAACTTTAATAATATATTAAAACCAGCGTGATGTGGGCGCCCATGGAATCGTATATCAACATGGACTTAAACTTAAACTTACCTTAACCACTCACTCATCTTTTCTTCATCCATCCCTTCGAGTTAGCTTTTATGATGACGCCGGCTGGAAAGGTCTCTTTTGGCAAGGTCTTCCTTTTGAATATCACCATGGGTGGAAGTTTCTGGCCATTAGCATGGCAAGCTAGAACCACAGTGAAGGATGACTTCTCATTCCCTGTGGTGCGAATATTCACCGTACGTGCTCCCGTTGTATCCACAGTGCGGTTCACAGGAATATCAGTTGCTGTGAAATAGTAATCCGTGTGCGGATGGAGAGATTGCGTCTTTTCATGAACCGGATCCCTGACGCTTAGTAGGAGCCATTTTGTGGTCTTTACAGATGTAAACACACAAAGGAAATGAAACGTACGGTAATATCCGCGCGCTTTTTCTTCTTCTACGCGGGCGGGTGGTTGCTTACAGTAGAAGAAGAAGCGCTTCCTGTTCTATGGGGGCGGGTGCTTACCTTGGCGGTTGCTTGCGTAGAAGAAGAAGCGCTTCCTGTTCTACCGGGAAAAAAGATGGCGGCTGTTTACCGTAGTTACGAGACCGAAACTTTATGAAAATGAATCTTAATATTAATCCATATATAAAGCGCACCGGGTTATAAGGCGCACTGTCAGCTTTTGAGAAAATTTGTGGTTTTTAGGTGCGCCTTATAGTGCGGAAAATACGGTTCCTACCTTGTCTGCATTGTGTGGGCACGCTGGTGCTTCCTACTTTTAAGCAGCCATCTTAAAAAAACAGCAGCGCAGCAGCATCAGCGCAGCGGGTCTTTGAAGGGTCATAAAATCAAAACCGAAGCAGGTATTAAAACGCTGTTCTGTTATTTTATACACAAGGGTTTAATCTCTCTCCTGTGTTAGTTTGAAGCCGAAACGACAAACGCGCTCAGAGGAGATCGTTTTTGAAGGAAGGTGACCGGTTTTTACAAAAAATTAGTTTTGAAGGGGGAATAGCAAACTTCCTGTTGATTTTTGCTGGGGGTTGTCAATTTATGAAATGTAGGTCTAAGTGAGCCCTACATAGAGGTTTTTGTTTCATGTCTCTCCGACCTTCCCAGTGGGAGTTACAGGCAGTTTTGTCAGTTTTTTTTATCCGAGGAGCAGTTTTTGTGCGTTTCATTAAAAAATTGCGCTAGAGCACAATTTTGAGATTTGGGGTTAGGTTTTTTATTAGATCGCAATTTTTGCCAGTCCTGATGTGTGTGTTCAGTTCGGTGAGTTTTGAAGCATGTTAAGGGGGTCAAATTACAGCTCAAAGAGGCAAAAGTGACTGTTTTTAGTACTTTTTTGTCTTGAAGGGGGAATTGCCAACTTCCTGTTGATTTTTGCCTGATGATATACAATTATGAAAACTAGGTCTAAGTCACACCTACATACAGGTTTTTGTTTCATGTCTCTCCGATCTTCCTAGTGGGAGATATAGGCAGTCTAGTTTGTTTTTTGTCTAGGGGGCGCTAGAGCGCAATTTTGAGTTTTGAGGTTTGGTTTTTTAAAAAAAGGTAATTTTTGCAGGTCCTGATGTGTGGGTCAAATATGGTGAGTTTTGAAGCATGTTAAGTGCGTCAAATTACAGTTTAATGTGGCGGCGGAAGAATAAAGAATAAAACCTTACAAATTCAATAGGTCCTTATGTCCCATTGTATAAGGACTCCCTTTGGGAGTCCTTATACAATGGGCCATGCGGGCCCTAATAAAATCTAAATTTAAAAACACAGAGGACCACACAACTCACTTAGTGTTAAAAGCCAGAGAATAAAAGTGGATCTTAAGACGAGACTTAAAACACTCCGCTGTAGGAGCAATTACAACAATTGAACACTCAAGGGTTCAATACTCTTTTCTTTCACAGAAAAGGGTCATTCGTATCATTTTTACAGTAGTATACATCCATCCATCCATTTTCTACCGCTTATTCCCTTTGGGGTCGCGGGGGGCGCTGGAGCCTATCTCAGCTACAATCGGGCGGAAGGCGGAGTACACCCTGGACAAGTCGCCACCTCATCGCAGGGCCAACAGAGACCACACAAATCCACTCTTCATTAGGGCAGGATTATTAAAACTAAAAGACAGTGTAGAATTGCATCCTCTAGTGATGGGTTGATGAGGCGTCATGAAGCGTTTCGACACATTGCAAAACTGTATTGATACTGTGTTGATACTGTGTCACTAAATACTGACATCTGCTGGACATTAAACATCCCTACAGGCAACCTATGGACCGACTCAACTGACACTGATTGTATGACCTAGTACAGTGGTTCTCAAATGGGGGTACGCGTACCCCTGGGGGTACTTGAAGGTATGCCAAGGGGTACGTGAGATTTTTTTTAAATATTCTAAAAATAGCAACAATTCAAAAATCCTTTATAAATATATTTATTGAATAATACTTCAACAAAATATGAATGTAAGTTCATAAACTCAGGTTTGTCACTGAAATGTCTGTCAAAAAGAAGTGTGAAAAGAAATGCAACAATGCAATATTCAGTGTTGACAGCTAGATTTTTTGTGGACATGTTCCATAAATATTGATGTTAAAGATTTTTTTTTTTTGTGAAGAAATGTTTAGAATTAAGTTCATGAATCCAGATGGATCTCTAATACAATCCCCAAAGAGGGCACTTTAAGATGATGATTACTTCTATGTGTAGAAATCTTTATTTATAATTGAATCACTTGTTTATTTTTCAACAAGTTTTTAGTTATTTTTATATCTTTTTTTCCAAATAGTTCAAAAAAGACCACTACAAATGAGCAATATTTTGCACTGTTATACAATTTAATAAATCAGAAACTGATGACATAGTGCTGTATTTTACTTCTTTATCTTTTTTTTTCCCAAACAAAAATGCTTTGCTCTGATTAGGGGGTACTTGAATTTAAAAAAAATTCACAGGGGGTACATTGCTGAAAAAAGGTTGAGAACCACTGCCCTAGTATATACAATAATATAAACCAAGTCATTGTATTTCATTTAGGATTATTTCATAACTTCATTTAAATAAAAATATATTTTTTGTCTTTTTTAGATACAGTCAATAAATAATGTGAACATGTATCATAACATGGAAATCTAAGAGAACGTGTTGTGAATGAGGATGCTTGTGGACCTGGAAATTATTATTATTATTTTTTTACACTCTTATTAAAAAAATTAAAAAAAACAGTTTTTCCAACGTATTCAATTTTAGACGCTTTCTCTTCTTAGTTATTATTTCTCCGGCTGTAGAAAAGAGCCGCTCACAGGGCACAGAGGAGGCGTCAGTGCGACACAGTTGGCGTATTGGTCACGTGACCAAAACAGCTCATGATCGGTCACGTGACTTTCTAAAAGCGGTACGCGCACCGACACAGGGTTTCGCTCTATGAGCTCGACGCATGCGCCGATGCATCGGTGTTGCCGGACCCATCACTAGCATCCTCTATTAGTGATGTTCAAAGCTAGAAATAAAGTTCTGCCGAAGGACTTGCAAAAGTTATTTGTGTTCACATCTGAAGATGAGAATCACAGAAGGCCGTATGATTTCAAACATCCAAGAGTGCGAACAAATGTGAAAGCATGGAATTCTCTAAAGAAATACTTAAAAAGTTGCAAGAATATCTTTGAATTTAAAAAGAGTTACAAAAGGAGACAACTGAAATTATATCAAACTGATTTTTGATTTTGATTGGACGTGTCATTGTGAAAATGCTTAAACGAAAATTAAAAAAGTATGTTGGAGTTCGGGTGTTGGTGGAGGGAACAGTTAAAAAGTCATCTAAAATAATTTGTGTTAAAAAGGGGGCAGATAAATATAAGAATAGTATTCTTCCATCTGCTCCTTTCTGATCATGGAAATGTATAAGAAACAAAAAACAATGAAAGTGTCAACTGTACGTGGCTTGTATATATGCATTTTCATGAAAGAAATGAAATGTAATGATGATGAATGAAGGGGGATGCTTGTTTGGCAGCACTATGAGGTCACCCTTTCCTGTACTGGAGCCTTATTTTGGAAGGAGGCGATAGAATATATTTACCGTATTTTCCGCACCATAAGGCGCCCTGGGTTAAAAGCCGCGCCTTCAATGAACGGCATATTTCAAAACTTTGTCCACCTATAAGCCGCCCCGTGTTGTAAGCCGCATCTAACTGCGCTAAAGGAATGTCAAAAAAACAGTCAGATAGGTCAGTCAAACTTTAATAATATATTAAAAACCAGCGTTCTAACAACTCTGTTCACTCCCAAAATGTACGCAAATGTGCAATCACAAACATACGTATATCAACATGGACAGAGCTGCGTGAAAAAAGCCACCCGGCCTCTTCGCGTAAACTTAAACTTACCTTAACCACTCGCTCATCTTTTCTTCATCCATCCCTTCGAGTTAGCTTTTATGATGACGCCGGCTGGAAAGGTCTCTTTTGGCAAGGTCTTCCTTTTGAATATCACCATGGGTGAAAGTTTCTGGCCATTAGCATGGCAAGCTAGAACCACAGTGAAGGATGACTTCTCATTCCCTGTGGTGCGAATATTCACCGTACGTGCTCCCGTTGTATCCACAGTGCGGTTCACAGGAATATCAGTTGCTGTGAAATAGTAATCCGTGTGCGGATGGAGAGATTGCGTCTTTTCATGAACCGGATACCTGTCGCTTAGTAGGAGCCATTTTGTGGTCTTTACAGATGTAAACACACAAAGGAAATGAAACGTACGGTGATATCCGCGCGCTTTTTCTTCTTCTACGCGGGCGGGTGGTTGCTTACAGTAGAAGAAGAAGCGCTTCCTGTTCTATGGGGGCGGGTGCTTACCTTGGCGGTTGCTTGCGTAGAAGAAGAAGCGCTTCCTGTTCTACCGGGAAAAAAGATGGCGGCTGTTTACCGAAGTTGCGAGACCGAAACTTTATGAAAATGAATCTTAATATTTATCCATATATAAAGCGCACCGGGTTATAAGGCGCACTGTCAGCTTTTGAGAAAATTTGTGGTTTTTAGGTGCGCCTTATAGTGCGGAAAATACGGTACTGTATGTCAATAAATCACAAACGCATCATTCTGTCTACATGTACTCGCAAAAAGAAATGGCATTTTCCATTTGTAGCATTGAAACAGTTCAGATTGCTCATGCCGTACTTGCAGAAACGGTGCTATGCTGCCGCCAGACGAAGTGAACCCCTGACTCAGCACTTGGCTACTACCCGCAAGCCCTCCCCAGCACCACCGACCCCTCCTCAACATGTCCAGGTAGGTGATGCTTTAGTTAGCTTGTCGTCTATTCCCCGCATCAGTCTAAACAACAACTTTCTTTGTGTCAGGTGTCCAAGCTCCCAAATGGTCTGGTGATAGTGTCCCTGGAGAACTACTCACCCATGTCCACTGTGGGGGTGTTTGTGAAAGCAGGGAGTCGCTATGAGACCCTGGAAAACCAGGGTGTGTCTCATGTGCTGCGGCTGGCTGCAAACCTGGTAAATTGTGATTTATGTGTATCCTCACAGGATGCCTTATTAGTTACATGGTATGGTTGTAACGATAGATAATAATAATAATAGTAGATTTTATTTGTAAAAGCACTTTACATTAAGCAAAACAACCGCAAAGACTTTTAGCATATCAGTATGTGGAATTAAATTATGGAATGGATTAAGTAAAGAAGTTAAAAATTGTACTGATATGAGGTTGTTCAAAATAATAGTGCTTACAGAGTACAAAGAAGAAGAATTATGAGAAATACTTCCCACCTTATTGAAAATAAGATATTCTTCATCTCAGTATGTTAATAATGACTGAATTAATTAATTAATTACATATTACAAAACTGCTGTATACTAATTCATAGAGGTTATTTTATTATTAAAAAAGGTCAGTAAATGATTCTATATATTTGTAAACGCTTTGAAGTGGGAAAGGGGTAGGATTAAATAAGCTTTGCTTCTTCCTACTCCTTTGCGGGCATGATGTAAAGTGAAATGATATGAAATTGTGTGATGTATTATGATGTAAGTGTGTTCATGTTCGAAATAAACTAAAGAAAGAAAGAAAGTGCTACAGTGCATTTAAAAAAACAAAAACAAAACAACGCTAGAACCACAAATAGCCGCCCCCAACAAGTAAAATAAATAGTAAAAAGAATAAAAACTACAACAGCCTAATAGCTAGAACTAGCACATATATATCTAAAAAAACGGCTTTTTTGAAAAGAAGGGTTTTTAAGCCTTTTTTAAAAGCATCCACAGTCTGTGGTGCCCTCAGGTGGTCAGGGAGAGCGTTCCACAGACTGGTAGCGGCGGAGCAGAAAGCCCGGTCTCCCATAGTTCAGAGCTTTGTCCTCTTAGGTTGGAGGAGGTTAGCCTGTCCGGAGCGGAGGTGTCGTGTGGAGGTTTTGGGGGGGGGCATTTCCATGGAGGCACTGGTGGGTTGGTACGGAGACTTTGTATTCAATCCTGAGTGGAACAGGAAGCCAGTGAAGGGATTTGAGAAGCGGTGTGATGTGGTCCTATTTCCGCACTCTCATCAGGATCCGAGCAGCACTATTCTGTAAGTACTGCAGCTTCTGGGTGTTCTTGCTGGGGATCCCCACAAGAAGTGAGTTGCAGTAGTCTTAATCATTTTATATTCCCAACATTCAAGTGTATCGATCTGTGCTCTGCTAGTTGGCCTTCTAGAAGATATATATCGATCTACCATCATCAAAAAAGATCATTGATTTTAACATTACTAGAAAAGTAAACACTGGCTTTAAAAACAGTACACTTTTATATAATGTTGTTCTGAGAACTTTTACATAAATAAAGACGTTAAACGTTACACAAGCCTGTCGTCCATCTGTGATGTAATTGCCAAGCGCTATCAGCCATCACAACATATAGCGGGTACCGGAAGAGAAGCAGGCGATTGAGAAATAAGCAATGCACAATTGCAGTAGTGTTGTACGGTATACCGGTACTAGTATAGTATCGCGGTACTCTAACCACTAGGCCACTGAGTATTATTTTATGGGAGTACCGGTACGTTGAAACTAGGGCTGCAGCTAACGATTATTTTTCTATCGATTAATCTATAGATTTTTTTTTTTTTTCCGATTAATCGGTTAATCTATAGATTATTTTTTCGATTAATCTATAGATTATTTTTCCTTTTACCGATTTTTTTTTTATTTAAAATGAAGAGGAAAAAATAAATGTAGGCCAGTTTTTTCAAAAGGCATGGCTTTTATTTACAAAAAAAAAAGTATGGCCACTCAGTCAACATTGACAACAACATGACAAAATAGTCTGTAACAATGTAAACATTTAAAACTTTTAACATTTAACAAAATTAAAAGTAGCTTATTTGCTTTTTAATGGGCAAATATAAAAGTAAACATCCAGTGCAAATCTTAATATTCTGGAATAGTATAAGCATTTCAAAAGTAAAAGTATTGCTTATTTTGCTTTAAAATGTGCAAAAATAAAGATAAACATCCAATACAAAAAAGTGCAAAACGGAAATATTCTGTAACAAGTGTAAACATTTCAACAAAAGTAAAAGTATTGCTTATTTGCTAAAATGTGCAAAAATAAAGCTAAACATCCAATACAAAAAAGTGTACAGTGTAAACATTTCAACAAAAGTAAAATTATTGCTTATTTTGCTTAATAACACAACAATGATAGTATGATTAAAGTGAAAGTTAATTGTTCGTTTGTACATAGTATATGTAACTGTTAATGTTGTAAAAGGTATTTGCACAACTAATTAACGTTAGCGTTTGTGACACGTCTTGTGCTGTGGGGTTCTTTCAGGACCGACAGACTGAACTTACAATCTTTTAATTTTACACAAAGTCTTTTCTCTTCCAACTGCGCGGATCGCGCACCTGGGCACGATTGCAGCGTCGCTCCCGGCGCGCCCCGCCTCGCCGCTCGCTCGCCGCCGCCGCCGCCTCTCCACAGCGTTAAAGAGGAGCGCGTCTTTGTAAACACTGAACAGGCACGCCAAACGCGCCTCTCAGAGCGAAACGGTGCTTTAGTTTATGAATTTACAACGCAGATACAAATGACACATTCATGTTTTTGTGTAATGATGACAACGTATACGCACGCGGACGATTGACTTGTTGATGGTGATGGCAAGAACGCTGTCGGGGGTTTTCTTTTCAAATGTTCGTTCATAGCCGTTGTGCTGCTATGATAGGCCATTTCCGCTCGACACAGTGTGCATACAACAACATTATTAGGCCGTTTATTGAAATACTCCCACACTTTTGACGACTTTTGGCGTGCTTTTTTCCCCTCGCTCGCATCGTCTGCTTTGCGCTCCGCCATGACAGTAAAGTAGAGTGACGTAAATATGCGACGCGCCGACGCACAAAAACGGCGTCGACGTATTTACGTAACCGATGACGTCGACTACGTCGACGCGTCGTTTCAGCCTTAGTTGAAACCAAGAAATGTCGCAAATCAAGGATCGTCCGTATTTCATATTCCACTTCACCTATGCAATTGGACATTTTAAAACAGACATTCCTTGTATTCCTTGTGTGTTTTGTAGACTACTAAAGGTGGTTCTGCCTTCAAGATCTGCCACAGTGTGGAAGCTCTGGGAGGCAGTCTGAAGTGAGTGACTTAAGTACCCGGTAACTAAACTGAATAAATATAGCAGTCCATCCTGTGACGCTTGATGCATCTTGGCTGAAATTGAAACTGCCACCATCGAGTGTATAGAGAAGTTCATCTCTGTATAATACCATTTTTAGAAAGTAAAAGTACTCAACACTTTTCAAGACTGGCGACAGACTTAAGTGTGTATTTATTTAACGTCTGCTTGGAAACAATTTCTGTATGTATGTAATTGATAATTAGTCTATTACTCATACAGCTTAGAGCAGCCAGACCCTTTCCCATGTCCTTGTAACTCCCATTTCTGGTTTATTGTTATTATCACACGTATGCCTTTGCCATACCCTTCTGTGGTGACAATCACAAAAAAGCTAAATCATAAAGTAAGTCCACTGGTTGAAATAATTTGGGCGATTGGACTTTGGAAGATGATATGGCAAATGACTGGATATATGAAACAAATGAATGGTTGTAAGTGTAATCACACACACAAATTGTGTTGTCCTTTTTCCTGTAGTGTAACATCGTCCAGGGAAGCTATGGCCTACACTACAGACTGCTTAAGAGATCACCTGTGAGTTGATACTTTGGAATGTTATCGATGAATGTTACTAGCACAAGATTTCCTGGTTGGATAATGTCCTGTGTCTTGACTTGAATATCTCTGTGTGTGTGATAAGAGATCAAATATTTGAGCATTTGGTCAACGTGACCACGGCTCAGGAGTTCAGGCCTTGGGAAGTGGACGACCTGACATCCAGGGTGAAGATTGACAGAGCTTTGGCTCAGCAGTCTCCTCAAATAGGTTGGTACCAGCGTTTCCCCCTAATCAGCTGGAAATGATGTCTAAAGCACTTTGGCATCCCACATTTACATTAAAATGAAAGTCTTCCTTAATATTTTTCTGCAGGTTTGCTAGAGAAGTTGCATGAAGTGGCGTACAAAAACGCCCTGTCCAACTCTTTGTACTGCCCCGACTACATGATTGGCCGTATTTCTCCAGAAAAAGTATGGATCTGCGCTTTTTCTTAACTGCAAAAGACCACACGCTGGCTTCCATCTGGAATTGACCATCTTGTTGTTTTCCACCCGTAGCTGCAGTTATTTGTCGAAGACCATTTCACTTCTAGCAGGATGGCTCTTGTCGGACTTGGTAAGTGTCATTTTGTTATGAATGCATTTGAACAGTTTATTTTCCTGTCCAACATTGTTAACGTAGCATATTTTCCTGTTTGCATTTAGGTGTACCGCACTCTGTAATGCGGCAACTGGGCGAGGGGCTAATGAGTGTCCGCAGTGGGGCTGGAGCTCCTGAGACTACGGCAGTTTACCGTGGAGGTAAAGATTTCACTCATTACAACTGTTCTGTTTGACCTGCTCTCTATACATCCCTCTTTCGAGCAGCTAGTTTTACAGGTCCTGAACAGGAACGGCGAACAGTCGTAAACAACATCGAATCAATTCTGTCACCTGTGGTCTGGAAAGTAATGTAATGTGTGGAAATCTGTGAATCCCACAAAGCTGCAGCTCTCCTTAGATTGTTTTTAACTGTGTTTTTTGTAGTCTATTGCGAGAAAAGAAACTTAGTGTGAGGACGAACTTATGTAAATGAACTACCGTATTTTCTGGACTATAAGGTGCACTCAAAATCCTTTCATTTTCTCAAAAATCAACAGTGCGCCTTGTAGAGATGCGCGGATAGGCAATTATTTCATCCGCAACCGCATCACAAAAGTCGTCAACCATCCGCCATCCACCCGAACTAACATTTAATCAAAACCGCACCCGCCCGCCATCCGCCACCCGCCCGTTGTTATATATCTAATATAGACGATGCAAGGCATTAGTGAGGTTATAAAGTTTTTGCCTGTTAAAGAAAGGAGACTGATCCAATGCAGCAGAGACATTCAATGCGTGCCACGCTGTCACGGCCCAGACGCACACCAGTGCGCAATCATCTGGGAGCCGCGCTGAGCGCACCTCCAAGCGCGCTCGCGCCACTCAAACTGCTGCAGGCAGCTGCGTTCTATCTTGTTTTAACATCCTGTGGCACTCTTCTGGGATCACGGCGGACGAAACTGCTCATGCTCAGGGTGTTTGTGGAGGTTCGGGGTTTTGCACAAATGTGATGCACCATGTTAGATGTCCCGGTTTTGTGACTGTCGTAGACATAAACAGCGTCGCAGCTCTTGCAAATCACGTAGCCAGCATTACTATCATCCTGATTTACAACCTCATAAAAACGAGTCCACGCTGAACTTTTCTGGCCTTTTTTTACCCTGGTCATTAGTATTCCCTTTTTTAGTTTGTCGCGTACCACGTTTGCTGCCGGCGTTGCCATCTCTTTTTTTTTTTCTTCTTCTGTTGTGGCATATGCTGCAGGTGCCTGCTCGTTTTTCGTATGTGGGTAACAACATTTAACTATGTATATATATTTCCCAATTGGTTTAACTGCCACCCGCCTGAATCTATTTAAAATCTAATTTTTTTTAATTTCAACCGCCCGATCCGACCCGCGGATAAAATCTAATTTTTTTTTATTTCAACCGCCCGACCCGCGGACTCCGCGGTTGTGTCCGCAAACCGCGCATCTCTAGCGCCTTGTAACCTGGTGCACCTAATGTACGGAATAATTCTGGTTGTGCTTACCGACCTTGAAGCAATTTTATATGGTACATGGTGTAATGATAAGTGTGACCAGTAGATGGGAGTCACACATAAGAGATAGTGTAGACTGCAATATAAGAGTAAACACCAAAACTTTAAATGTTCCATTGAAAATAAAGAACGTTATACACGGCACTCAAAAATCCGTCAAAATGTTTTAGTATGACTTTGAAGGCGCATCGCTTCATGGATTGTTGGCTCATTACGGCTACCTTAGTCAGAGATACAAGTATTACTATGATGTGTGTATAAGGACTGCTAAATGGCACCCTTTTTAACAGAAATATTATCTGGTGTTTTGTTTTACAATATTATGCGAAACCAACTTTTCTTACTTTCTGGTATCTGCTAATCTGTATTTGGGATCTGCGTAAGTCCTGAAAATTTGCGCACGTCCATACCAACACCGTAGTCAATAAGCTTCTTTTTCTCTTATCTTCTTGTTTGTGACATTCATCCTCCACTGTTGCAATTTCTAATATAAAGTAGTATAACGTTCTTACTTATATCTGCCAGTAAACTCGCCATGAAAGCGCTAAAACATACCTGTGTAGTGACTTTACATTATTCACCCAAAGAACTTTAGTTATTAGAGAGTTCCTGTTAGACGTTTTTTCACGGGACACATTTCCTGTGTTGTTGATGCACGAGTGAGCCACGGATGAGGAGATGCTGCTCCGTTATTGATTGAAGTAAAGTGTGAATGTCATTAAAACAGTTAGCTCCATCTTTTGACACTTCTTCCACTCCCGTCCTTGCACGCTACACCGCTACAACAAAGATGACGGGGAGAAGACGCTGTCCAAGTGGAGGCACGTAAATAAGACCGCCCACAAAACGGCGTATCCTGAAGAGACTGTCAGAAAGTGACTTGAAGATGATGTGTAAAACATCATCTATGCAACATTTTGACCAGAGAACCACAATTACATGTTATGTAGACCACAAGGAAGTCTTTTAAATGTAGGAAAGGAAAATATTATGACCCCTTTAATGCGCCTTATAATCTGGTGCGCCTTTTTGTATGAAAATAGACCTGTATAAACCCACTCATCGGCAGTGCACCTTATAATCCGGTGTGCCCTATGGTCCGGAAAATATGGTATATTGTTGCATCACGATTGTGCCAAAATCTGAACTGCTGTCTGAAAGAAACATTTATTTGGCCACGGATGAAGCGCTGGCTGTCCAGGGTCGGGACCCGGGGTGGACCACTCGTCTGTGCATCGGTTGGGGACGTCTATACGCTGCTGACCTGTCTCCGCTCGGGGTGGTCTCCTGCTGGCCCCACTATGGACTGGACTCTCACTATTATGTTAGATCCACTATGGACTGGACTCTCACACTATTATGTTAGATCCACTATGGACTGGACTCTCACACGATTGTTAGATCCACTACGGACTGGACTCTCACACTATTATGTTAGATCCACTATGGACTGGACTCTCACTATTATGTTAGATCCACTATGGACTGGACTCTCACTATTATGTTAGATCCACTATGGACTGGACTCTCACACTATTATGTTAGATCCACTATGGACTGGACTCTCACACGATTGTTAGATCCACTACGGACTGGACTCTCACACTATTATGTTAGATCCACTATGGACTGGACTCTCACTATTATGTTAGATCCACGATGGACTGGACTCTCACTATTATGTTAGATCCACTATGGACTGGACTCTCACACTATTATGCTAGATCCACTAAGGACTGGACTCTCACACTATTATGTTAGATCCACTATGGACTGGACTCTCACACTATTATGTTAGATCCCCTATGGACTGGACTCTCACACTATTATGTTAGATCCACTATGGACTGGACTCTCACAATATTATGTTAGATCCACTATGGACTGGACTCTCACACTATTATGTTAGATCCACTATGGACTGGACTCTCACACTATTATTTTAGATCCACTATGGACTGGACTCTCACACTATTATGTTAGATCCACTATGGACTGGACTCTCACTATTATGTTAGATCCACTATGGACTGGACTCTCACACTATTATTTTAGATCCATTATGGACTGGACTCTCACACTATTATGTTTGAGCCACTACGGACTGGACTCTCACAATATTATGTTAGATCCACTATGGACTGGAGTCTCACTATTATGTTAGATCCACTATGGATTGGACTCTCACTATTATGTTAGATCCACTATGGACTGGACTCTCACTATTATGTTATATCCACTATGGACTGGACTTTCACACTATTATGTTAGATCCACTATGGACTGGACTCTCACACTATTATGTTTGAGCCACTACGGACTGGACTCTCACAATATTATGTTAGATCCACTATAGACTGGACTCTCACTATTATGTTAGATCCACTATGGATTGGACTCTCACTATTATGTTAGATCCACTATGGACTGGACTTTCACACTATTATGTTAGATCCACTATGGACTGGACTCTCACTATTATGTTAGATCCACTATGGACTGGACTCTCACTATTATGTTAGATCCACTATGGACTGGACTCTCACAATTTTATGCTAGATCCACTCAACGTCCATTGCACCGGTCGCCCAGGGGTTGGGGGGTCCCCACATCTGCGGTCCCCTCCAAGGTTTCTCATCGTTATCCCATTGGGTTGAGTTTTTCCTTGCCCTTATGTGGGCTCTGTACCGCGGATGTCGTTGTGGCTTGTGCAGCCCTTTTGAGACACTTGTGATTTAGGGCTATATAAATAAACTTTGATTGATTTCCTGCAGCTTACATTGAATTTTGTTGAGTAATTTCACACTTCAGGTAGCCTAATATTTGTTTTTAATCAAAAGTAGTTAATAGCTATTTGTCCGTCACTTGTCCTATTTAACAGTCGTCCCTTTTTTACCCCACACATTTGATTTCATTCTGTAGGGGAGCTTCGTATGCAGAACAGTGACTCCCTGGTTCACGCGCTGGTCGTCAGCCAAGGTGGCGTGATGGCCAGCGCAGAGGCGAACGCATTTGTGGTGCTGCAAAGGATCCTGGGAGCTGGGCCGCATGTAAAGCGAGGGGCCAACGTTACCAGCAAGCTGAGTCGGGGTATTGCTGAAGCAACCACACAGCCTTTTGATGTAAGGAAAAAAACTGATCCAGCTTTTTTCTTTCACAACTCTCAGTCACATTTTTGTTTATTTTTCTTCGAGGCCTCAACCTTCAATACTTCATATTCTGACTCCGGTCTGTTTGGGATCTACACCATCTCACAAGCTAATGCTGCCGGAGACGTGAGTCCTTTTTATTCAAATAAACTTTGCGTGTTGTGCAAGTCCCCAACACTTGTGTGCCGTAACCTCGCACTAGGTGATCAAAGCTGCTGTTGCGCAAATAAAAGGTGTGGCTGAGGGCAACGTGTCTGCAGAGGACATCACCAGGGCAAAGTGAGTTCACTACAGGACGATTGTTTTTGCCAGAGATGCTCAATGATGGTGCTCATTCCACATCTTTCTGTGTAGGACTCAGGCTAAATGTGAATATCTGATGTCAATTGAGAGTTCTGAGAGTCTGATGGAGGAGATGGGTGCTCAAGCTCTGACGACTGCAGCGTACCAGCATCCTGAGGCGGTTCTCCAGGCTATTGACGCCATCACCCAGGATGATGTGGTCAAGGTGTCCTGTCTTTATTGCTAGCTAATAACTTCCGTATTTTTCGGACTATAAGTCGCAGTTTTTTTCATAGTTTGGCCGGGGGTGCGACTTATACTCAGGAGCGACTTATGTGTGAAATGATGAACACATTAGCGTAAAATATTATTTATCTCATTCACGTAAGAGACTAGACCAGGGGTCGGCAACCCGCGGCTCTTTGATCACTCTGATGCGGCTCAGTAGCTTACCGTATTTTCCGCACCATAAGGCGCCCTGGGTTATAAGCCGCGCCTTCAATGAACGGCATATTTCAAAACTTTGTCCACCTATAAGCCGCCCCGTGTTGTAAGCCGCATCTAACTGCGCTAAAGGAATGTCAAAAAACCAGTCAAATAGGTCAGTCAAACTTTAATAATATATTAAAACCAGCGTGATGTGGGCGCGCATGGAGTCGTATATCAACATGGACGAAGCTGCGTGAAAAAAGCCACCCGGCCTCTTCGCGTAAACTTAAACTTACCTTAACCACTCGCTCATCTTTTCTTCATCCATCCCTTCGAGTTAGCTTTTATGATGACGCCGGCTGGAAAGGTCTCTTTTGGCAAGGTCTTCCTTTTGAATATCACCATGGGTGGAAGTTTCTGGCCATTAGCATGGCAAGCTAGAACCACAGTGAAGGATGACTTCTCATTCCCTGTGGTGCGAATATTCACCGTACGTGCTCCCGTTGTATCCACAGTGCGGTTCACAGGAATATCAGTTGCTGTGAAATAGTAATCCGTGTGCGGATGGAGAGATTGCGTCTTTTCATGAACCGGATCCCTGTCGTTTAGTAGGAGCCATTTTGTGGTCTTTACAGATGTAAACACACAAAGGAAATGAAACGTACGGTAATATCCGCGCGCTTTTTCTTCTTCTACGCGGGCGAGTGGTTGCTTACAGTAGAAGAAGAAGCGCTTCCTGTTCTATGGGGGTGGGTGCTTACCTTGGCGGTTGCTTGCGTAGAAGAAGAAGCGCTTCCTGTTCTACCGGGAAAAAAGATGGCGGCTGTTTACCGTAGTTACGAGACCGAAACTTTATGAAAATGAATCTTAATATTTATCCATATATAAAGCGCACCAGGTTATAAGGCGCACTGTCAGCTTTTGAGAAAATGTGTGGTTTTTAGGTGCGCCTTATAGTGCGGAAAATACGGTACATGCCGAACCCGGGAGACTTCCGGATTTCAGTGCCTCTCGCAGAAACCTCCAGGGATTAATATTCACCGATTTTCACCCTTAGTTATAATAAGGGCGTGCCATGATGGTACAACATTTGGCGCCCTCTACATTCTGTATTAACAGCTGCCAGCCCATCCACTTGTTATACAGTATGCATCTTCAGCTTGCACACGTACGTGACAGCAAGGCATACTTGGTCAACAGCCACACAGGTTACACTGACGGTGACCATATAAAACAACTTTAACACTCTTACTAATAATGCGCCACACTTTGAACCAAAACCAAACAAAAATGACAAACACATTTCGGGAGAACATCTGCACCTTAACACAACATAAACACAACAGAACAAATACCCAGAATCCCATGCAGCCCTGACTCTTCCGGGCTACATTATACACCCCTGCTACCACCAAACCCCGCCCCCACCCCAACCCTGCTCCCTCACACATCAACCCCCCGCCCCTGTGCGTCGGTTGAGGTGGGCGGGGTTTGGTAGCGGGGGTGTATAATAATAATAATAATAATACCTGGGATTTATATAGCGCTTTTCTAAATACCCAAAGTCGCTTTACATGTGTGTGTGGGGGGGTGGGGGGGGGGGGGGGGGGATAAAAACAACTTTATTAGAAAAAAATAAATAAAAATAAATAAATAAATAAGAGACACCTAGGGCAGGGTCAGTTTGGAAAGGCTAATGTGAAGAGGTGAGTTTTTAGGGTGGCTTTGAAGGTAGGGAGGGAGGGAGCATCTCTGATGTGCCTGGGGAGAGCGTTCCAGAGAGAGGGGGGGCAGCCACGGAGAAGGCCCTGTCGCCCCAGGTTCGGCGCCTGGTCTTGGGGACCTCAAGGAGGCCGGCATCATTAGACCTGAGGGAACGGGACGGGACGTGTGGCTGGAGGAGGTCAGAGAGGTAGGGTGGTGCCAGGTTATGGAGTGCCTTGTAGGTGGTGAGGAGTATTTTAAAGGTGATTCTGTATTTGACAGGCAGCCAGTGGAGGTCATGAAGGACAGGTGTGATGTGCTCTCTGGAGCGGGTTCCGGTGAGCAGGCGGGCAGCAGAGTTCTGGACGTATTGCAGTTTGTTGAGGGTTTTGGAGGTGATGCCGTAGAGGATGCTGTTGCAGTAGTTTGGCCGGGATGAGATGAAGGCGTGGATGAGGGTTTCGGCAGCAGAGGATGTGAGGGAGGGCCGGAGACGGGCAATGTTTCTGAGGTGGAAGAATGCAGTTTTGGTGATGTGGTTTACGTGGGGGAGGAGTGAAAGGGTAGGGTCGAAAATTACACCTAGATTGTAATAATATATATAATGATAATAATAATAATAATATATAATGTATCCCGGAGGAGTTAGGGCTGCATGGGATTCTGGGTATTTGTCCTGTTGTGTTTATGTTGTGTTACTGTGCAGATGTTCTCCCGAAATGTGTTTGTCATTCTTGTTTGGTGTGGGTTCACAGTGTGGCGCATTATTAGTAAGAGTGTTAAAGTTTTTTTTATACCGTCAGTGTAACCTGTGTGGTTGTTGACCAAGTATGCCTTGCTGTCACCTACGTGAGCAAGCGGAAGCCCCATACAACATGTGGCTGATCAGGCACGCTGGTTGTAGTGGGCGCTATACAGGTAAAAGCCAGTAAATTAGAATATTTTGAAAAACTTGATTTATTTCAGTAATTGCATTCAAAAGGTGTAACTTGTACATTATATTTATTCATTGCACACAGACTGATGCATTCAAATGTTTATTTCATTTAATTTTGATGATTTGAAGTGGCAACAAATGAAAATCCAAAATTCCGTGTGTCACAAAATTAGAATATTACTTAAGGCTAATACAAAAAAGGGATTTTTAGAAATGTTGGCCAACTGAAAAGTATGAAAATGAAAAATATGAGCATGTACAATACTCAATACTTGGTTGGAGCTCCTTTTGCCTCAATTACTGCGTTAATGCGGCGTGGCATGGAGTCGATGAGTTTCTGGCACTGCTCAGGTGTTATGAGAGCCCAGGTTGCTCTGATAGTGGCCTTCAACTCTTCTGCGTTTTTGGGTCTGGCATTCTGCATCTTCCTTTTCACAATACCCCACAGATTTTCTATGGGGCTAAGGTCAGGGGAGTTGGCGGGCCAATTTACAACAGAAATACCATGGTCCGTAAACCAGGCACGGGTAGATTTTGCGCTGTGTGCAGGCGCCAAGTCCTGTTGGAACTTGAAATCTCCATCTCCATAGAGCAGGTCAGCAGCAGGAAGCATGAAGTGCTCTAAAACTTGCTGGTAGATGGCTGCGTTGACCCTGGATCTCAGGAAACAGAGTGGACCGACACCAGCAGATGACATGGCACCCCAAACCATCACTGATGGTGGAAACTTTACACTAGACTTCAGGCAACGTGGATCTTGTGCCTCTCCTGTCTTCCTCCAGACTCTGGGACCTCGATTTCCAAAGGAAATGCAAAATTTGCATGGTTGGGTGATGGTTTGGGGTGCCATGTCATCTGCTGGTGTCGGTCCACTCTGTTTCCTGAGATCCAGGGTCAACGCAGCCGTCTACCAGCAAGTTTTAGAGCACTTCATGCTTCCTGCTGCTGACCTGCTCTATGGAGATGGAGATTTCAAGTTCCAACAGGACTTGGCGCCTGCACACAGCGCAAAATCTACCCGTGCCTGGTTTACGGACCATGGTATTTCTGTTCTAAATTGGCCCGCCAACTCCCCTGACCTTAGCCCCATAGAAAATCTGTGGGGTATTGTGAAAAGGAAGATGCAGAATGCCAGACCCAAAAACGCAGAAGAGTTGAAGGCCACTATCAGAGCAACCTGGGCTCTCATAACACCTGAGCAGTGCCAGAAACTCATCGACTCCATGCCACGCCGCATTAACGCAGTAATTGAGGCAAAAGGAGCTCCAACCAAGTATTGAGTATTGTACATGCTCATATTTTTCATTTTCATACTTTTCAGTTGGCCAACATTTCTAAAAATCCCTTTTTTGTATTAGCCTTAAGTAATATTCTAATTTTGTGACACACGGAATTTTGGATTTTCATTTGTTGCCACTTCAAATCATCAAAATTAAATGAAATAAACATTTGAATGCATCAGTCTGTGTGCAATGAATAAATATAATGTACAAGTTACACCTTTTGAATGCAATTACTGAAATAAATCAAGTTTTTCAAAATATTCTAATTTACTGGCTTTTACCTGTATGCTGTACTATCACGGCACGCATGACGCTGACAAGCGCCATTTATATAAAACCCGCGTGCCGCACCAGCATTCAAATGTTCAGGCGTGGGCAGCGTGTCTGAGACCCCTGGTTTATACATAGCACAAAGCAAAAAAAAACAACTTTGTATGCAGTGTTATTTCATTTTGAATTTCAAAATTTTTTTGTGGCTCCCATTGTTTTCTATGATTTGTGAAACTGGTCAAAATGGCTCTTTGACTGGTAAAGGTTGCCGACCCCTGGACTAGACGTATAAGATTTCATGGGATTTAGCGATTAGGAGTGACAGATTGTTTGGTAAACGTATAGCATGTTCTATATGTTATAGTTATTTGAATGACTCTTACCATAATATGTTACGTTAACATACCAGTTGGTTATTTATGCCTCATATAACGTACACTTATTCAGCCTGTTGTTCACTATTCTTTATTTATTTTAAATTGCCTTTCAAATGTCTATTCTTTAAGAAGGGGAACCGGAGGGTGTGTTCTAACTATCGTGGGATCACACTCCTCAGCCTTCCCGGTAAGGTCTATTCAGGTGTACTGGAGAGGAGGCTACGCCGGATAGTCGAACCTCGGATTCAGGAGGAACAGTGTGGTTTTCGTCCTGGTCGTGGAACTGTGGACCAGCTCTATACTCTGGGCAGGGTCCTTGAGGGTGCATGGGAGTTTGCCCAACCAGTCTACATGTGCTTTGTGGACTTGGAGAAGGCATTCGACCGTGTCCCTCGGGAAGTCCTGTGGGGAGTGCTCAGAGAGTATGGGGTTTCGGACTGTCTGATTGTGGCGGTCCACTCCCTGTATGATCAGTGTCAGAGCTTGGTCCGCATTGCAGTAAGTCGGACACGTTTCCGGTGAGGGTTGGACTCCGCCAAGGCTGCCCTTTGTCACACATTCTGTTCATAACTTTTATGGACAGAATTTCTAGGCGCAGTCAAGGCGTTGAGGGGATCTGGTTTGGTGGCTGCAGGATTAGGTCTCTGCTTTTTGCAGATGATGTGGTCCTGATGGCTTCATCTGGCCAGGATCTTCAGCTCTCACTGGATCGGTTCGCAGCTGAGTGTGAAGCGACTGGGATGAGAATCAGCACCTCCAAGTCCGAGTCCATGGTTCTCGCCCGGAAAAGGGTGGAGTGCCATCTCCGGGTTGGGGAGAAGATCTTGCCCCAAGTGGAGGAGTTCAAGTACCTCGGAGTCTTGTTCACGAGTGAGGGAAGAGTGGATCGTGAGATCGACAGGCGGATCGGTGCGGCGTCTTCAGTAATGCGGACGCTGTATCGATCCGTTGTGGTGAAGAAGGAGCTGAGCCGGAAGGCAAAGCTCTCAATTTACCGGTCGATCTACGTTCCCATCCTCACCTATGGTCATGAGCTTTGGGTTATGACCGAAAGGACAAGATCACGGGTACAAGCGGCCGAAATGAGTTTCCTCCGCCGGGTGGCGGGTCTCTCCCTTAGAGATAGGGTGAGAAGCTCTGTCATTCGGGGGGAGCTCAAAGTAAAGCCGCTGCTCTTCCACATCGAGAGGAGTCAGATGAGGTGGTTCGGGCATCTGGTCAGGATGCCACCCGAGCGCCTCCCTAGGGAGGTGTTTAGAGCACGTCCGACCGGTAGGAGGCCACGAGGAAGACCCAGGACACGTTGGGAAGACTATGTCTCCCGGCTGGCCTGGGAACGCCTCGGGATCCCCCCGGGAGGAGTTGGACGAAGTGGCTGGGGAGAGGGAAATCTGGGCTTCCCTGCTTAGGCTGCTGCCCCCGCGACCCGACCTCGGATAAGCGGAAGAAGATAGATGGATGGATGGATGTCTATCTATTCTTGGTGTTGGCTTTTATCAAATACATTTCCCCCCAAAATGCGACTTATACTCCAGTGCGACTTATATATGTTTTTTTTTTCCCCTTCTTTATTATGCATTTTTGGCCGGTGCGACTTATACTCCGAAAAATACGGTTATCATGTCTGTGCACGCCGAGTATTTCAATCATTTTTCTTTCCAGGCTGCAAAGAAATTTGTGGAGGGTAAGAAGACCATGGCTGCTAGTGGACATCTCATTAATACACCTTTTGTGGATGAGTTATGAAATGCCAACTAAACCAGCAATAATCATTTAATGTGGGTATACGCAACAAAGAAACATCAAGGACCTTGAAGCCACAGATTCATAGTATGTTCATTCGATGTGACCTCCTTTTTTGTCCATTTATCTGTATATCTTTGTAAATTAAAAAATAATGACCGTATGTGTTTTGAATAACATTTGTCCACTCTTTCATCACCAGGGGAACTAGAACACACACAGTACCACTTAGAAATGTTACGCTTTCCAAGTACAGTGTCAACGTTTTTGCTACATCTACTGACCGTCACAGACGAGCATGAAGTACAGTACGTGGCTTGTACTTGCAGGTAATAATGATGAAGTATTCTATATGTATATTCTTAAAAGGTTAATCATGGTTAATCAGAAGTCCAAACAAATACGATCAACACTCAAAAGTATGAATGGATGCTATATCATCCAAAAAAGTGTTCAAAGATTCGGGTGAAACCCTTCGAGCGCACAAGCAACAAAGTGAATGAACACCACACACAGCGGTGTCACTTACCAGGTGTCAGGCCGAAACAGCAGCTGCAAGAGAAGAAAAAAGTACACATCAGACTAGATCTGTACTAGTGGTGCAGAACAGTGATTCTCAAAACTGGTATGAATCATTTGATTACATTTTATTTTCAAACAGTGTTACTGTTCAAACTAATGTTACAGTGGCCAAAAATGATACATATACTCGCTAAATAAAACCTGCCTCGTTTTGAATGACACTTTGTTTTAATGTTGTTCATTATGTTGGTACTTGGAGAGACACGTTTTTTCTGAGGTGGTACTTTGTGAAAAAAGTTTGAGAACCACCAATGTAGAAAATGGAAGAATGACTAAGCATTTTAGTTTTTACCAAAAACACATCTTGTACTACTAGGTGGAGCCACAGTTTGAAAACTAAATTATTTACAGTAACTGAATTAAATGTACCGAAGCAAGGATGTTATGCCATGGGAGACCGGGCTTTCTGCTCCGCCGCTCCCAGTCTGTGGAACGCTCTCCCTGACCACCTGAGGGTACCGCAGACTGTGGATGCTTTAAAAAAAAGGCTTAAAAATGTTTCTTTTTATAAAAGCCTCTTTTTTATTTAGACATATGTGTGCTAGTTCTAGCTATTAGGCTGTTCTAGTTTTTATTTTTTTACTATTTATTTTAAGGTAGAAAAGCGCTATACAAGTATAACCCATTTATCATTTATTTGTTGGGGGCAGCTATTTGTGGTTCTAGCATTTTTTTTAAATGCACCGTAGCACTTTGAGGTTGTTTGTTCAATGTAAAGTGCTTTTACAAATGACATCTATTATTATTATTATTATTATTATTAGGGCCCGCATGGCCCATTGCATAAGGACTCCCACAGGGAGTCCTTATGCAATGGGACATAAGGACCTATTGAATTTGTAAGGTTTTATTATTCTTTATTCTTTATTCTTCCGCCGCCACATTAAACTGTAATTTGACCCACTTAACATGCTTCAAAACTCACCATATTTGACCCACACATCAGGACCTGCGAAAATTGCCTTTTTAAAAAAAAAAACGAACCACAAAACTCAAAATTGCGCACTAGCGCCCCCTAGGAAAAAAAAAAACTAGACTGCCTGTAACTCCCACTAGGAAGGTCGGAGAGACATGAAACAAAAACCTCTATGTAGGTCTGACTTAGACATTCTCGGGGTAAAATCAACAGGAAGTTGGCAATTCCCCCTTCAAGACAATAAAGTACTAAAAACAGTAACTTTTGCCTCTTTGAGCTGTATTTTGACCCCCTTAACATGCTTCAAAACTCACCAAACTGAACGCGCACATCAGGACTGGCAAACATTGCGATCTAAAAAAAAAACCTAACCCCAAATCTCAAAATTGCGCTCTACTGCAATTTTTTAATAAAACGCAAAAAAAACTGCTCCTCGGAAGAAAAAAATGACAAAACTGCCTGTAACTCCCACTGGGAAGGTCGGAGACATGAAACAAAAACCTTTATGTAGGTCTCACTTAGACCTACATTTCATAAATTGACAACCCCCAGCAAAAATCAACAGGAAGTTTGCTATTCCCCCTTCAAAACAAATTTTTTGTAAAACCGGTCACCTTCCTTCAAAAACTATCTCCTCTGAGCGCGTTTGTCGTTTCGCCTTCAAACTAACACAGGAGAGAGATTGAACCCTTGTGATTACAATGACAGAAGCGCTTATTTTCTAACTGCTCCGGTTTTGATTTTATGACCCTTCAAAGACCCGCTGCGCTGATGCTGCTGCGCTGCTGTTTTTTTAAGATGGCTGCTTAAAAGCAGGAAGCACCAACGTGCCCACACAATGCAGACAAGGTAGGTACACTAGACAAAAGTCTTGGGACACTTCAGACTAAAAGTAGACAAAAGTATTGGGACACTTATGACTATCACTGGACAAAAGTATTGGGACACTTAGGACTAGCACCTGCCAAATATGCGGGCCCGACCAATGCTGCTTGCAGCTTTAATTATTATTATTATTATGTTACAATCACACACAAAAAACCCAATACTAGTTGATTCCCTGCATCATGAGGTCTATTTGTATTTTGGACCCTGGGTTTATAATGAGGTAAAAGTATACATTTTTAGAAGACACTGAGATAGGCTCCAGCGCCCCCCGCCACCCCAAAAGGGAATAAGCGGTAGAAAATGGATGGGATGGATGGACATACAAGTCAGGTTTTAAATAGATTTATGCACCGTACTGAGATATCAAGCAGGTGCACAATTTGGCTTTTGTTGCAAATTGGTGTGTATGCGTTAACATAATTGTATTTTTGGAAAACTCTGAATTCATAAATATATCATGAATTAATCTTAATAAAAACAAGTATGTTTTTATTAATTTGTTAATTTAACTAATTATGTGGGTTTTCCCTTTGCCATGCAATTCTATCCCACTGCTTAATACTAGCACCAACACCACAACCAGGAGTAGTATATGCAGTCATGTGACCACTTTACATGTTTCACTCTTTGTTTCATTGCAGTTCATTTCCTAAAATCTAAAAAGTTCATTTTATTTCTCATTAATGTACACTCAGCACCCCATCTTGACAGAACAAACAGAAATGTAGGAATTTTCACTTTGTTGCAAAGTATTTTTGAGTACGATGCCCCATGCATCTTTGGGCGTTTACTCTCAACCATGAGAAACAAAATTCCCTGGTCTGATGAAACAAAGTTTGAACTCTTGGCGTCAATGCCAGGCGCCATGTTTGGAAGAAACTGCCGTCACCAGGCCAGTACCACCCCTACAGTGAAGCATAGGGAGAGTGGCGAGAACTGGGAGGCTAGTCACGATAGAGGGAAAGATGAATGCAGGAATATACAGAGACATCATGGATGAAAACCCAACGCTTCGCATCCAATCTGATGGAGCTTGAAAGGAGCTGCGAAGAAGAATGGGCAAAGATAGGTGTGCCAAGATTGTGGCATAATATTCAAAAAGACTTGAGGCTGTAACTGCTGCATAAACAAAGTAGTCTGAATACATGTGATTTTTATTGATTTATATTTAACACATTTGTAAACATTTCTGCTTTTTTTTCTGTCAAGATAAGGTGCTGAGTGTACATTCATGAGAAATAAAATGAACTTTTTTGATTTTAGCAAATGGCTGCAATGAAACCAAAACTTTAAAGGGGTCTGAATACTTTTTGTACCCACTGCATGATGTGCACGGCAACGTTCTTCTTTTGTTTATACATGCAATTAAAATACATCGTTCCACTGCTAAGAGATGAATACCAACACCAATTAAAATCATTTGATTGCGTGGAACAGGATTCGTCTGTAACTTCCCCTTGCCTTTCCTCATACTCACCACTAGTCGGCGCTCACACTCGTGCTGGTGTTGATGTTAAGAAGTACAACAATGCAACCAATCTGGCGCCCTAGGCAAGATTTTAGGTGGCGCCCCCCCACATCGGCAGTGAAGTGTATATACTCACAAGAAACCGAATAGCTTTGTCTTTGACCTTTTTTTTACTTAAAGAAAGCAAATTAACAATCAGAATAGTTAACAAGATTTAAAAAAAATATGAATAAATAAATGAATGCAAAAAATGAATATATGAAATACAATATTTTTTACATACATATTGCTTAATTAACATTAATGATGTGCACTTTAACAACTAGGCTTACAACTATACCTAATATATAAAGGGGTGGAAAAGTGACTATTACCTGCAGGGCAAACATTAGCTAACCAGAAGGCAATAACAATGTAAACAAAAAACACCTGCTTAAAAGATCTAATACAAATGTCCCTGAGGAATGTAAGGTGGGAGTACTGTAATTACCTAACGTTACATTATTATTTTCCATAACAATTTAGCCCCCTCCACAATATTAACCCGACGTTAAAACAGAACTAGCTATTTATTGATTAGCAATTGCCGAATCATGTAACATTAGCTTAATGCTAAAAAGCCAGGTTACTATCACATTCTGTAACAGACAAATAATTTCATGTAGGCTAATGTTACCTACCTGCTACCTCTGTCTTTTTCTCGTTTCTCCTCCTCTTCTTTTCTCTTTTTTGTTTTGGCCGTTTTGACATCTTGTGTTGATTTTTTGATGTGGTGACGTCCAAAAAGAGTCATGATACGGGAAGGGAGGGGGCGCACCGTGCGAAGGGGGGGGGGCGGGGGGGGTTGTTATGTTGTAACAAATAATATTTCTATTATATAGGCTTTACTTTGCATTTTAATTAACGTGGGATTATTTTTTGTATTTAGAAATAATAGTACCAACTTTTTTTTTTTTTTCTCCAACATTTGTGGCACTGGCGTGGCGCCCCCTGATGGACGGCGCCCTTAGCATTTGCCTATACGGCCTATGCCACGGGCCGGCCCTGCAACAATGGACTTTTCATCACTTGCTGCGCATAAAACTTCATCTTTTAGCAGTACCTTAGTGGTCAGAAGTATTTTTGTGTTCAAGTAAGTTATCAGTAATTACATAGTGATCGCGGTTCCTCTGTCTGTCTGTCTGTCTGTCTGTCTGTCTGTCTGTCTGTCTCGGGGCACGAGTGTGAGTGGCTGCAGGGCGCCCACTAGTGGTGAGTATAAGGAAGGGCAAGGAGAAGACAAATCTTTTTACACTTTCATATCGCTCTACAGACAGACAATTCGTACACAGTAGATGTGTCTGTATTCAGATTTGTGTGTGTAAAAAAAGGTGTGTCTGTATTCAGATTTGTGTGTGTAAAAAAAGGTGTGTCTGTATTCAGATTTGTTTGTGTAAAAAAAGGTGTGTCTGTATTCAGGTTTGTGTGTGTAAAAAAAGGCGTGTCTGTATTCAGATTTGTGTGTGTAAAAAAGGTGTGTCTGTATTCAGATTTGTGTGTGTAAAAAAAAATGTGTGACTGTATTCAGATTTGTGTGTGTAAAAAAAGGTGTGTCTGTATTCAGATTTGTTTGTGTAAAAAAAGGTGTGTCTGTATTCAGGTTTGTGTGTGTAAAAAAAGGTGTGTCTGTATTCAGATTTGTGTGTGTAAAAAAGGTGTGTCTGTATTCAGATTTGTGTGTGTAAAAAAAGGTGTGTCTGTATTCAGATTTGTGTGTGTAAAAAAAAATGTGTGACTGTATTCAGATTTGTGTGTGTAAAAAAAGGTGTGTCTGTATTCAGATTTGTTTGTGTAAAAAAAGGTGTGTCTGTATTCAGGTTTGTGTGTGTAAAAAAAGGTGTGTCTGTATTCAGATTTGTGTGTGTAAAAAAGGTGTGTCTGTATTCAGATTTGTGTGTGTAAAAAAAGGTGTGTCTGTATTCAGATTTGTGTGTGTAAAAAAATGTGTGACTGTATTCAGATTTGTGTGTGTAAAAAAAAATGTGTGACTGTATTCAGATTTGTGTGTGTAAAAAAGGTGTGTCTGTATTCAGATTTGTGTGTGTAAAAAAAAATGTGTGACTGTATTCAGATTTGTGTGTGTAAAAAAAGGTGTGTCTGTATTCAGATTTGTTTGTGTAAAAAAGGTGTGTCTGTATTCAGATTTGTGTGTGTAAAAAAGGTGTGTCTGTATTCAGATTTGTGTGTGTAAAAAAAGGTGTGTCTGTATTCAGATTTGTGTGTGTAAAAAAATGTGTGACTGTATTCAGATTTGTGTGTGTAAAAAAAAATGTGTGACTGTATTCAGATTTGTGTGTGTAAAAAAGGTGTGTCTGTATTCAGATTTGTGTGTGTAAAAAAAAATGTGTGACTGTATTCAGATTTGTGTGTGTAAAAAAAGGTGTGTCTGTATTCAGATTTGTTTGTGTAAAAAAAGGTGTGTCTGTATTCAGGTTTGTGTGTGTAAAAAAAGGTGTGTCTGTATTCAGATTTGTGTGTGTAAAAAAGGTGTGTCTGTATTCAGATTTGTGTGTGTAAAAAAAGGTGTGTCTGTATTCAGATTTGTGTGTGTAAAAAAAAATGTGTGACTGTATTCAGATTTGTGTGTGTAAAAAAAGGTGTGTCTGTATTCAGATTTGTTTGTGTAAAAAAAGGTGTGTCTGTATTCAGGTTTGTGTGTGTAAAAAAAGGTGTGTCTGTATTCAGATTTGTGTGTAAAAAAAGGTGTGTCTGTATTCAGGTTTGTGTGTGTAAAAAAAATGTGTGACTGTATTCAGATTTGTGTGTGTAAAAAAAGGTGTGTCTGTATTCAGGTTTGTGTGTGTAAAAAAAAAAGGTGTGTCTGTATTCAGGTTTGTGTGTGTAAAAAAAAAAGGTGTGTCTGTATTCAGGTTTGTGTGTGTAAAAAAAAAAGGTGTGTCTGTATTCAGGTTTGAGTGTGTAAAAAAAAAGGTCTGTCTGTATTCAGGTTTGTGTGTGTAAAAAAAAAAGGTGTCTGTATTCAGGTTTGAGTGTGTAAAAAAAAAAGGTGTGTCTGTATTCAGGTTTGAGTGTGTAAAAAAAAAGGTCTGTCTGTATTCAGGTTTGTGTGTGTAAAAAAAAAAGGTGTGTCTGTATTCAGGTTTGAGTGTGTAAAAAAAAAGGTCTGTCTGTATTCAGGTTTGTGTGTGTAAAAAAAAAAGGTGTGTCTGTATTCAGGTTTGAGTGTGTAAAAAAAAAAGGTGTGTCTGTATTCAGGTTTGAGTGTGTAAAAAAAAAGGTCTGTCTGTATTCAGGTTTGTGTGTGTAAAAAAAAAAGGTGTGTCTGTATTCAGGTTTGAGTGTGTAAAAAAAAAGGTCTGTCTTTATTCAGGTTTGTGTGTGTAAAAAAAAAAGGTGTGTCTGTATTCAGGTTTGAGTGTGTAAAAAAAAAAGGTGTGTCTGTATTCAGGTTTGAGTGTGTAAAAAAAAAAGGTCTGTCTGTATTCAGGTTTGTGTGTGTAAAACAAAAAGGTGTGTCTGTATTCAGGTTTGAGTGTGTAAAAAAAAAGGTGTGTCTGTATTCAGGTTTGAGTGTGTAAAAAAAAAGGTCTGTCTGTATTCAGGTTTGTGTGTGTAAAAAAAAAAGGTGTGTCTGTATTCAGGTTTGAGTGTGTAAAAAAAAAAGGTCTGTCTGTATTCAGGTTTGTGTGTGTAAAAAAAAAGGTGTGTCTGTATTCAGGTTTGAGTGTGTAAAAAAAAAGGTGTGTCTGTATTCAGGTTTGAGTGTGTAAAAAAAAAAGGTCTGTCTGTATTCAGGTTTGTGTGTGTAAAAAAAAAAGGTGTGTCTGTATTCAGGTTTGAGTGTGTAAAAAAAGGTCTGTCTGTATTCAGGTTTGTGTGTGTAAAAAAAAAAAGGTGTGTCTGTATTCAGGTTTGAGTGTGTAAAAAAAAAAGGTGTGTCTGTATTCAGGTTTGAGTGTGTAAAAAAAAAGGTCTGTCTGTATTCAGGTTTGTGTGTGTAAAAAAAAAAGGTGTGTCTGTATTCAGGTTTGAGTGTGTAAAAAAAAAAGGTCTGTCTGTATTCAGGTTTGTGTGTGTAAAAAAAAAAGGTGTGTCTGTATTCAGGTTTGAGTGTGTAAAAAAAAAAGGTCTGTCTGTATTCAGGTTTGAGTGTGTAAAAAAAAAGGTCTGTCTGTATTCAGGTTTGAGTGTGTAAAAAAAAAGGTGTGTCTGTATTCAGGTTTGAGTGTGTAAAAAAAAAAGGTCTGTCTGTATTCAGGTTTGTGTGTGTAAAAAAAAAAGGTGTGTCTGTATTCAGGTTTGAGTGTGTAAAAAAAAAAGGTGTGTCTGTATTCAGGTTTGAGTGTGTAAAAAAAAAAGGTGTGTCTGTATTCAGGTTTGAGTGTGTAAAAAAAAAAGGTGTGTCTGTATTCAGATGTGTGTGTCTGTATTCAGATTTTTGTGAAGCAGGAAACCTCGATTGGCTCTTTTTACACGTGACTTTTGCTATGTTTCTGCCATGGAAGATTTGTGTGTGCGCATTCAGATTTGAGCGTACAATCTGTGTGTCCTTATTCAGTTTGTGTAAGTGTGTGCGTAATACAATATGTGTCCTTATTCAGTTCGTGTATGTGTGTGCGTAATACAATATGTGTCCTTATTCAGTTCGTGTATGTGTGTGCGTAATACAATATGTGTCCTTATTCAGTTCGTGTATGTGTGTGCGTAATACAATATGTGTCCTTATTCAGTTCGTGTATGTGTGTGCGTAATACAATATGTGTCCTTATTCAGTATGTGTAAGTGTGTGCGTAATACAATGTGTGTCCTTATTCAGTTTGTGTAAGTGTGTGCGTAATACAATATGTGTCCCTATTCAGTATGTGTAAGT